>NW_021940604.1:31699364-31767268 GCF_001715985.3 Manacus vitellinus
TGAATTTGATTGTATTGCCTTTTGATAAACATTTGAGCAGATTTGTGAATCTTATCTATATTAGCCATATTTCAGTTGCATTAAGTTAGTGCTCTTGATTGGGATAAACTGAAGTATCCCATACTCTTGCTGTTGCTAATTTGCAGAAAGAATGTAATAATTTGCCTTTTTAGGCTTATGTGCCTTATGTGGTCTGTGCTGCCATAATGGGAAGGGAAATAACCCTTTAATGTTACAGATGAAGGTGGAAGGATCTGCAACCACACCTGTGCTACTAAATCATGTTTGTTAAAACTGCTTGCAAGTGATTATGCCCTTTTCTTGTCTTGTCTAGGTGTCCATTGTACACATGGTTTCAATAGAACTGGATTTCTGATCTGTGCCTTTTTGGTTGAGAAGTTGGACTGGAGGTAAATTTGAATGTTAATTCCTAGGGATTTGTGGAGAGTGACCAAAGGCATCTTCAGTATGTTTCACTCATTGTCCTGACAGCTATCCTAATGTATTCACTATATATTATTTCAAAATTGCATCATAATCTTGAGCAAACAGCCCATATTAACAGCCCATATTAACGCTTTTCATATCCCTTGGTACTTAGCCTGTTGCAGTCAAGCAAGGTCTGGTAGGTCAAAAGTCAGCTGTACCTGCTGTGTGTGGGCTTTTAGTAGTGCACTTATTGTATTGTGTCTCTTTTGTGTGACATGTCCCACAGTTGGAGTAAGAATGTAGAGTTCAGAGATGCCTGTAAGGTTATTTCCCTTTTTCATCTTTTTTGTGTAGGTTTGCATGTAGGGTTTTTTTTTTAAATTATTTTTTGGAATCTGAAGAGATTAGATAGAGCAACGTACTTGCTTCTGAAAGATCAGGGGCAGGCAAAGTCCTTGTGTCCAGCTTGTTTTTTGACCAAAGTCTACAGCATGCTTCTATGCAGACTCACCTGTTTTTTCTGTCTTTCAAAAATGTTGATACCTTTGTATAGAATATTTAGGTTTTTCAAACAACAGTAGCGTAAAAAAGCAGAACAATGCCTGTACCATGCTGGTGGACATAACTTTTGTGTGTTTGATAGGATTCACGAAACACTATATCCTTGTTGACAGCTTCCTGTGAAAGTCATGTTTCTTAACAAGCCCCTTAAGCATTCTGATGATATTTCTTGTGTGTGGTCCTTTAAGGGAAGAAAATTCTGCACCTGTTGCAGCTTCTTCTTATGACTGGACATTCAGTTATTTGGTTCTTGGCATGCACATTCAAACTGTTTGCAAAGAACTGGATCATTTCTATCTGTTACTAAACTTGGAATGAAGACATTGGAGTAATGGAGACAGAACACTGTTAGTAGTGGCTAGCTGAATCTTTGTAGGATCCCAGCTGAGTCTGGGGAGTAGACACAAACGCAGAAATCTTTATAGTATGGTTCTAGCTTTTATTATGAACTAGCAAATTTGGATGCTTTTAATCTAACAATTTAAAAGCAGCATGCAATAATTAAAATTGGTCCTTCGTTCTGAAGAGGAAATGCACTTGAATCTGTTTGAATCTCCTGCTTTTATGCAATCTCTATTTTTCAAACCTCTGTGGAAAAAGCCTTAAAACTCAACTTTTTTTTTTTTTGCTTCAGGTAGTTTATTGTATCAAGTTTGTTTATCTCTATCAGATTTTTTTGACATAACATCCAGATATGACCTGGTAGGGAAAAAAGTCTACAGGAAAAGAAAGAATTTTGGCAAGGTGGTAATTAATGCTGAGCATTGTATCAAGATAAATCTAATTTGCTGTATCATTTTTTTAATATAAGGCACTGTTATTTGTTGATGAGGAATGAATACAGATTGATTCCTCATCAAAAAATAACAGTGCCTTATTTTAAGATACGATGTAGGAGTGTTGCTGATGTATTGTAAATACTGAGGTGTATTTTATAGTTAGTTTTAAGAAAGGTTACCCAGCCTGAAAGCTCTGCAGCTAGTGATCAGAAACCTTACTTGATTCGATTTTCAACAACTCATTTTACCCAAAGACTGCTGTGTTTCTAGAACTTGGAAAATTGTTTTCTTTCAGCTAGATTTCTGTACTTGAAATCAGTTCCACCTCTTCTGGCTTTCATTACTGTCTTTTCCAGAAGATTATAGAGTTCCTCTCATATCATCATGGACAAATCTGAGCATCTTTCAGACTCCATCCCTTTTGGTTTGTTTTGTGCTCTCAGTCCTATTTATTACAGAAGATGTGAAATAATCTAAGATAGCAAAATTAAAAATGTCTTGTGAGTAAGAAATTAGGAGTCTTAGAAAACAGAACAAGGAAGAAAGCTCCTTCTAAACTGACCATCTGATAGTCTTACTCTGGAAAATGTTTTATTTTCTCCTCTTATCAAAGACCAGAGTGAATCAATTACTGGTTCTAAGGCAGTGTTTCTGTCTATTCTGGGAATTTTGCCTCATAAAATTTTAGGCTCCTTCCCATACTTTACAGGTCAGACAAAAAATTGCATTTTAAATTTAATTTCTCTTTTCCATTTCAGTCATATGTTTTCCTTGTTCCAGTGGCAGGTTATTTTCTTACCTGAAAAAAAAAAATCTTTTCACATCATGTAGTATGTGTTTTGTTCCAGTTTTAAGATATGTGCTTGTCAAGAGGCCTGACCAGGGACATCTACCTTTTGTGATTTTTTCCTCTCTTTTATTTAGCAAGATTTCTAAATGTTGATCCATGAAGCATTACTGCTCTGCACAGCCATAATAAATGGAAGAGAATTACGTCTAATGCGTTCTGTTAAACATTTACATAGGATCTATGGAAATAGCAACAATAAACCCCTTGTGCTGTGCTTGCTATTGTATATTTTGAGTTTTCCTGTTGGCTGGTAANCCCAAAGACTGCTGTGTTTCTAGAACTTGGAAAATTGTTTTCTTTCAGCTAGATTTCTGTACTTGAAATCAGTTCCACCTCTTCTGGCTTTCATTGCTGTCTTTTCCAGAAGATTATAGAGTTCCTCTCATATCATCATGGACAAATCTGAGCATTTTTCAGACTCCATCCCTTTTGGTTTGTTTTGTGCTCTCAGTCCTATTCATTACAGAAGATGTGAAATAATCTAAGATAGCAAAGTAAAAAATGTCTTGTGAGTAAGAAATTAGGAGTCTTAGAAAACAGAACGAGGAAGAAAGCTCCTTCTAAACTGACCATCTGATAGTCTTACTCTGGAAAATGTTTTATTTTCTCCTCTTATCAAAGACTAGAGTGAATCAATTACTGGTTCTAAGGCAGTGTTTCTGTCTATTCTGGGAATTTTACCTCATAAAATTTTAGGCTCCTTCGCATACTTTACAGGTCAGACAAAAAATTGCGTTTTAAATTTAATTTCTCTTTTCCATTTCAGTCATATGTTTTTCTTGTTCCAGTGGCAGGTTATTTTCTTACCTGAAAAAAAAAAATCTTTTCACAGCATGTAGTATGTGTTTTGTTCCAGTTTTAAGATATGTGCTTGTCAAGAGGCCTGACCAGGGACATCTATCTTTTGTGATTTTTTCCTCTCTTTTATTTAGCAAGATTTCTAAATGTTGATCCATGAAGCATTACTGCTCTGCACAGCCATAATAAATGAAAGAGAATTACGTCTAATGCGTTCTGTTAAACATTTACATAGGATCTATGGAAATAGCAACAATAAACCCCTTGTGCTGTGCTTACTGTTGTATATTTTCAGAGTTTTCCTGTTGGCTGGTAAAGGTGCTTGACTTTTAGTTTTGGTTTCTAATTTTTTTGTGATCCAGTCTTCAGTTTATTAGAGCACTTAAAAATTAAGTGTTAACTGCATAGTAAAAGGGTTCTGAATGACAGTGTTTTTGTGAGAAACTTCTGGAAAGAGAAGTAATTTTAAAAGATTAGGATGGTTTTTCCCAGTATGGTGGCAAAACCTCTAATGAGAGGAAAGAATTCTTAGGGGGGAAAATGTAGCCATATTTGAATTTGGACATTTATGTTTTTCTTCGTTACATTTGTTGATATTTTTCTTTGGTCTTTTTTTGTCTTCATTCAGTCTTGAAGTACATATCTGTGTGTCACCCATTCCTTCTCTGTAGTAATAATAAAAGTTTTACTTAGCTGACCAGCAGACCACTGTGGGTTACAATGAGGAGTTGAAGCAGTGTGAGCTGCAGTTACTTCTGAGAACAAACATATGCAGTGCCTACAGAGTTATGCAGAATCTTGTGCAAAAGCAACTGTTACCAGACTGATCTAAGCATGATGTTTTGAATATAATGGATGTTTCTGCAATTACCACTTTGGAACTTGTTTTCTCAGTCCCAATAAATCTTATGTTTGGTAAGGCATGACATGACTAAAACATGTAAATTAAGCATCCAGAGTGATTTTCAATTTTTATTTGACAGTATCGAGGCTGCAGTGGCTACTTTTGCTCAGGCTAGACCACCAGGTATTTATAAAGGTGACTATTTGAAGGAATTATTTCGTCGTTACGGCGATGAAGATGATGCACCATCACCACCAGAGCTACCAGAATGGTGCTTTGATGAAGATGAAGAGGAGGATGATGATAATGGTAAAACTGGAGGCCAAGAGTCAGAACCTGGATCATCAAGCTCTTCCTTTGGGAAGAGGAGAAAAGAACGCCTAAAACTGGTAATTTTGATTTGGAATTTAGTATTTTAATTGCTAAACATAATTTCATAACCTCGTACTCATCAGTTACTAATACTCATTTGCTTGTGCAAATGGGGACTGGAAGTATTGTTTTCTAACTGGGAAAAACTGGTAGAGCCATTGGAAGCTTTCTTATGTTTCCTATACGAACCTTGAACTTTAACGTTCAACACTTCAACTGTTCCAGTTGTACAAGTTTCTAAAATAACAATTTTTTTTAAAGTTTGAATTGAGATATTAAAAGCTCTTTTTAATTATTCAGTTTGTCTTTAGAGATTAAGTGTTACTGGGGTTGTATGGAAACAGCTCTTAATTATTTTTTGTAGCCATGTGGACGAAATTCAGAATTTTTTTAATTCAGTGCTCATTTTGGTAAGTATTCTTACTGTTGGAAATTTTATAGGATTGAGAATTAGATTAGCAAAAAGCAATATGACCTTAAAAATCTCAAGGCTTGAGCTTTGAAATATTTTGTTCAAAGCTGTTTTAACTGTATAAGAAAGAAGGCTGATCGCTTTTTTGACTTTTGCATAATTCTAATGAAATAAATTACTCTAGTTACTGTAGTATGGAACTAATACTCAAGTACAAAGAGTATATTTTGTATCATCTGAAGATTAATGGTTCAGTTCTCTTTAAATTCCTGACTCTCTTTTTTATTTGCAAATAGATTGTTTCTGAGTGCAGAAATATTCTTTTTTTTTTTTTTCCGCATAATACTGAATTATTTTACTTGTGCTGAGATGTATTTGTTTGCAAACACTTGGAAATCCTCATATTGAAATATGCTGCAAAAATGCATTTTGTTGTTACTGCAGCTGATCAATGTGGTTTACAGATGGAATGTGGAAAATATTAGCCTGAAAGGAATACAAAATCCAATCTAAAGAAGCAAGATGGACTTTGAAAACTTTCAAATTGTCCCTCAGCTGGAATAAAAAATTTCCCACACTGTAAAAAGCCATAGTAAAAGTATGTTCAGGGGTATGGCCATTGCCTCCATTAGCCTTGCAGTAAAGCATTGATATCTAAAAATTTTTTTTGGGCTGGAACCTCAAAGCTGTTTTTTTGATGTGCCTTTTGATGCATTAGAAACTTGAGTGTTATGATGAATTCTAATGACAGTCACTTTTCATCAAGTATGAAACTCAACCAGTCTGTTTAACAGGAGTGATACTGGCTTCCCAGGCTCTTTTTTGTCTGCCACCATAGTTTTTTTGAAAGCTGGAAGCTAAATTATACGAATAAGCATATTAATAATTAAAAGTTAATTGTGATTTAGAGAATTTATGAAAGAAAGAATCATCTAGTTAATATGCATATTCGTATAATTGAGTTTTGCAGCTCTGAAGGAACATTCTTTGACATGAAGAGGAGGAGCGGGCAGAATTCTTTACCATGGTTCTTGGCTGGCAGATTGGACTGCTTCTTAACTCAGTAGAGATGGATACAGTCTATTTGTGATTCCCTGTAAATATGTGATCTACAGGGGGAGAGATTATCAGGTAAATACCTCTTGCTCAGGTATTCTTATTTTACTGTCTAAAGGGCTAAATTTTCAGCATTGTGTTGATTTCCTGCAGCAAATGTTTTCAACTTTCTGATTTGTTTCTTTCTCTAAACACTTACGGGTAGACAGAGTCAAACTAGAGGTAGCTGTAGTGATAGCAATGTTCTGAATTTTTTTCATTTTGACTCAAATCTTTGTGGAGACAGAAGAAAAGTTTAGCAGTAGAGGAGGAGACACCTCCCAGGTGTCTCACTAGGATAATGAATAGTTAGAAGCGACTGCTAGCTGGCCTATGAAGTTAGCATGCTGTCCACTTCAGAAACTTTACTGTGAGAAACTTTACTGCAACATCCTTCAGTAAAACTTCTATTTTGATGTCAAAAAATCTTGACATTCTTTCCTGCATTACAGAAAGTGTGGGAACCATTAGAACATAAAGCTATTACAGTTTGCTTTGTCATTGCCTGAACATAGTTGACAGGTGCCAAGAAAGCTGTTTGCTGCAGTCTGAGGTGCTGCACAGGAAATCCTAACACTTTTGACTTTGTCAGTGCATGCTGTAATGCTCGTAGCATCGAGGCAACATTGGTAATTGATACTTAGAATCTCACTTCAGGAAAAAATACTTGATTTTGCAAATAGGACAAAGAGCTGTAATTCTGAGCCAGAGCCTTTGAACTTTTCATGTGTCAAATGCAACTTTTAGTGTTTATTAAGGAATGCCATCTCTTCTAGTCCCATGTCAATGGCATATTACAGCATGTAATATGTAGTGCTTCTAAAATGGATGGAGGCATCTTAAACAGTCTGGAAGGGATGGTGGCTGTTAATGATTTTCCTCATGATTTTGAGTACCTGTGTCTTGTGGTCATGTGTGAGACAGAGGGAAATGATTAAACTGATTTGATACAGCAAGGATAATATTTATTATTTAACTAGCAAGTTACCTTGATTCTAAATATTAGTACCCTTGGGTTTTTTTCTACCTAACCTGCTTTTTTTTGCAAAGTTTAACTCCTGAACTTATTTTTCTGCCCATGGGCATCTTGATGGATATGGGAAAAAGATTATATTTTGGTTTTGCGACACCATTTTATGTACTTGAATATGAGTATCCTTTCATTCTCCACACTAAATGCTAATTTGTTCACTTTTTCCCTGTAGTCCATACCTTTTGTACTTCCAACCTTTGTTGTCATTCTTTGTATTCTGTCATGTTGAAACATGTTTTTTTGAGACTGTGTTGCCTATAATTGAACACAAGCCTGTAGCCGAGGCCATCCTAGTAGGGCTTAATAGGGAGAAGATAATTTCATATGTCTTAAGGCTAAATACTTCTGTTTATATATCTCAACATAATTGCCTTTTACTAGACAGAACAATACTAATTCAGCTTTTGGTCTCTCGATGCCTCCGTATCTTTTTCTCTAATTATCTACCAATTTGAATTTGTATAATTTCTTAGCCTTTATTAAGTGTAGAACTTCATTTATACTGAACTGCATAGTGTTGTTTTCAGCCCATTCTTAAAATTAAGGGTAACAATGAATTCTTAAGCTACCATCACAGTCTATATCCCTGTTACTAAAGTCACAGATGTCACAAAAATAAGAATATGCTACTAGGAAGTTTAGGGGAAATAAATTAATTATCTTATAGCTAAACCAGACCTTGCAGATTCTTCTCAATATAGCCCTTCCTTTTTGTTAATGAAATGCTAACTCCTTTGAACCTGGTTTTGAAACAGTCGCTTGTCTGTTTTATAGAAGTTACATCTATCCCGTGTTTTCTGAGTTACCTCTATGAGGACAAGACAAGCAAACAAAAGACAAACCAAGACAAATGCAAGCAATTCCAGTTCTGCAAAGCCTGTTTCATCACCAAAACCAAATGATTAGTTGAACACCTTTGTTACTGAGTCACAGTGTGTTTTGTTATGTCTTTTTTGTTTGTACATGCCTAGAGGTAGTTACTGTGATTTGGTCCTGTATTTTGGTATTAAATCTAAGCTGATTAATGTAGCACCCTGTCTCTCACATCCTTTCTTTTAGAAGATATCTCTTCCTGACACATTTTGGAATGTTTCTTGTTTTCTGGAAGGCAATCTCTGAGCATATTGGCGCTCGATCAAGTCTGAGTAGCTGGTGATAGCCACTGGGTTCAGGAAGGTGTGGGGCTGTTCCCACTCACCCACTCCTCCAGATGGTGTTTAGGATCTGAACCAACACAAGATGATACACAATGCACTTCTTCTTCAGATGAAGTGATGGGTGGAGAAATACAGTGGCAAGTGGGGCAAACTTGATTAGTACAGATGGTATGAAGGTTGTGCAGAGTGTAGCTACTAAGTGCATGTAGTTTCCTTGGATCCTTTAGGGATTATAACTTTTGGTTTAGTAGCATTGCTGAGGACTCGAGTTGCTCCTGGGGGTCTGAGTGCTCTGGCACATCTGCACCATGTTTTCCCATGTCCTGTTTTCATAGGAGTTGTTAGCTGAACAGTGGTGCAGAAATTGCATGGGTCTGGCTCAGTTATAGGACCTTATCCAAGGAATGTCCTCATGCAACCTGGAGTGTGAAGTTAGCTGAGCACGAATACCAAGTGACTCACCTTGTTTTCGTAGCACTGTGCCTTAGCTAGTGATTATACTTGGAGCAGATAATCTGCAAGAGACACTTACAAATGGCAGGCATGAATTTTGTGTTTATGACTCTTCTGGAAAATCTTTTCTGTTCCTGGCCTTTTGCTTTAATCTTAACAGTCGTAGTGCCATTGCACTCTGCCATTATTGGCAGAAGTAAGGCATGACCATCTTTCCTTTCTTTCATGGTGCTCTTAACCACTTACCAGAATTCAGACAATGTGCTGGCCAGGCACGAGTAGCTGTCTGCCTCCCTCGCCCACTCACCTATGTGCTGATGCCCACATGGATAATATGGGCTGAGCGACGCACTGAAAGTCTGGGGAGCTCAGGGTAATTAAGGTTATGAACTAGTATATTTCTTTAGGATGTACTGCTCTCAGAATACCATTTGGTGATGTGACTGAGCTGATCTTAACTAAATGCAGGCTGTACTGAAAACTGTGGTCCTCCTTTCCCCGCACTCCTTGCATTCCTTCTGTTTCCCTTGTGCTGGCACTAGTGCTGAGTCATCCCATGGTGAGTTAGTTTAGGATACTAATTTGGCAGAAAATTACTAATTTATGATGTTATTTTTGCTAAATTAGTTCCTAGACTTGCTCAGGAGTAGAACAGATGACTGCCACAGCGTGTGGAAAGGAAAGGGGGCAAAAAGGTTCCTTTCATCAGTAGTATGCAGCTGGATTTGTTAAGGCTAGGTTCAGGCATTTTAGAGAACAGACACAAAATAATTGTACCTTCATTTGCAGGATTCATAGCTCAACAATGAAAAGTCATGGTTTGATCTCCTTAGTCTGCATTGAAAATTTATTTGAGATGCTGTTGAAATAACTCTGGTTGATTTGGGATCTCAGTAGAAATCTTTAATTTTGTAGCTTTGTAGACGTGATGGCTTTAATGTGTTCTGTTATGCAGGATTTGTTTTTATTCCATTTGACATCAAACTTTCTGGAATATACAAGTTATTTTAGAGTTTTATTTTCAGTATTCTGTTTTGATTTTTACTTAGCCTCTTCTATGGCATTCATGATAACAACTCCACTTTAGTAATCTGGTTTAGATTGAGAATAAAATTCTGCAAATATATTTTCACACAAATATTTTGTTACAGACCTGCTGTTTATATTTTTCTTTTGTGAAGAAGGTTGTCCTAGCTCAACTGAGAACCATTTAAGTTTGCTGCTGCATAAGTACTTTCATTCTTTCAGTTGTTTTCCCTATAGCGTAAGCTTGAGCTTTGAGACGTGCGATGTGGTAGATCACCCAGGAGGAGATGAAATATGTGTAGTTGAACTTCTTGTACTGGAATTGCCATCTAGGTCTGATAAAATTAACATAACTATTTGAAAATGTGCATCTCAAAGATTTGAAAGGAGAAAAGTAGGACTTAACTTCTTCATCTGCTGACATACTTGTTTTAAAAAAAAATGAACCCCCTTGTGTCTAAAGATGTTTCCCAGTGACTTTAATTCACTAATTACTAAGCTACTTATGTTTATCTCACATCTCTACTGTTACTGAGCAGCTCTTTCATTCCATGAATCAGGGCAAACATGGAATTGTTAATCTTGAAATACTATTTATATATTAAGAAATTTTATTTAACATTTCATAGGTCAATTGTTTCCTTAGTTCCCGGTTTACTTATTTTGGGCCATACCTTTTGACATACTTTAAAGAGGTGTTACGAAGGCTTCTACTAGAAAGAATTTTGTGACCCTTAATGTACAGTGATTTGCTCCGGGCTTACGATACTGCTTAGTGTTTAGGTTCAGATTCTTATCCACAAATACATGTCTCACCCTATCTTATTATTATATAATACTTTGTGTACTAAGGATGATTAATTTAATCCCTGCAAATTCTATATGTGACCAATTTACTATTAAATACCTGATACTAGTGTTCTTTATTTTTAAATAACAACATTTTAGTTACAAATGAAAAGTAAGTCAAATTGATGCTGTAGTTTGATGTGGGAGCTTCCTTGAGAGTATTAGCTAAATAGTGTAAACATTTAAGTACTATCTATCCCTTACTATTTACCTCCTTTTTTTTTTTTTAATTATTTTTCCCCCCATAAATAACTCAGTTACTGGGTTTATAGTATGGCTCACCTGTGAGTTTGCTGGCAAAGCTCAGCTGACGTATCTTGCTATTAGGGGTAAATATTTAAGGAATATTTAAACTAGTACTGCTCGAGAGGGTTGTAAAAACAGACTTAATCTTGTATTGACATATTCTGATCTGCTTTTATGAAGGCTTAAATACTAATTGTTTTTCTTTTAATTTATTTAGGGTGCAATTTTCTTGGAAGGAATAACAGTTAAATATGTGACCCAAGTGACAACGCAACCAAAGTTAGGAGGAATTCAGCAAAAATGTCAGCAATTCTGTGGATGGGAAGGGTATGAAAACTTAGAACTTGTTTATTTACACTATCTAGAAATAAGTGTTATGTTTTGCAGAAGGACACAGCTCATTGTAAAAATGAGAAAAAACATGACCATTTTTGAATGGGTTGTTTCTAAAATAAAGGAAGCCTCAAACACACTTGGCAATGAAACAGTCTTGCATTGTACTATGAAATGGAATGATCGACTGTTAATGTTAAGAAACAAGATTCTAGAATTGCTTTTCCATTGAGATAACAAAACGTGTTCAGATGAATTATTGCTGTGCAAATTCCAGATGTAGCCTAGACCAGGCATTTGTGTAAAATTTAGTGCTTGCTCAAGCAGCAGATTTATTTGTACAACTGGTATTTCACCTCGAGGTATTGAGATATTGTACTCATTTTTATAGCCAACTTGAATTTGTGTCTAATGTTAATTAGAATGTTGGCTTTAATGTCTCATATTCTGAGCTTCTCCTTTCCGAAGTTGATGAGCCGGTGAGTTGCTCACAGTGCTTCCTAACTTTCCGATGCTTTTATTTCTTCTAGTGCCAGTAATTTTGAATTCAGATATCTTTTCCTCCAAAGTTAATACTTTGAAGTTCCACATAATTCAGTGTTTTGTCATAAGCAAATATCCTTTTTCTTATCAGATAGGCATTTAATTTCTCATGCAAAATACTTTTTTGGAGGAGATGTTCTAACTTAGATTTAACCTTGCAACAAGCCTGATACAAGATGTGATTTCAGTGTAATGTAAAAAATGTATTGCCTTGTGTGAGTATTTATTGCAGAACGTTAATAAACATGGTTCTTTTTTTTAGGTCTGGATTCCCTGGAGCGCAGCCTGTTTCCATGGACAAGCAAAATATTAAATTTTTGGAGCAGAAGCCGTACAAAGTTAGCTGGAAAGCAGACGGCACTCGGTAAGTTAATTTTAAATGAAAAAGAAACACACAGTAAATTGGGTAGACAGTTTGTGTTTTCTCAGGAAAGTGAATTTGCTTGTACAGAGGACAAAGCATAACAAAAAAACTGGCTTCAGAGATGAATTTTTTTTTTCTGTCTTGATACGCAACATTTGCTGAAGTTTGAGGCCAAGTTTCTTTTAGCAGCTGTTCTACAGACTGACTGTTAAATGTAATTCTTCTCTCTAACCCTTGCTTGTCTGTCATCCAGGACTTGCCACCAAGGTCTTAGAATAATCTTAAATAGCAGTAAGAGTTTGTTAAGCTGAAGACTTTATTTATGAAAGCTAAATTAAAACTTCTGATTGATCCTTCAGAATCTGGCTAGTAGTGGAAATTTCATAGGGTTTTTTTATTCATACTGTGATCCTTTGTTCAAACTCGTAGTTCATGTCAGCTAAAGAGTCGATAGTTTTATCTTGCCTCACCCATTCTCTTACGATCATTGTAGAAGTGCCTTTTGTTTAATAACAAACTACAACCTGATTGGTTGTCCTGACTGGACATCTTCTAAAGGTTTTCATCTACTCTTTTGTTATCTTTAGTAATAGAGTGGAGTATCCTAGACATTGAAAATCATGGAAAATATGGGGAATTGGGTGTCTTACGAAAATTACCAAGTGGCTCCACATGGAGTCAGTCACGATTCAGCACAGTTCAGCCAGAATTAAGCTGTCTCCTATAAAAAACCCCCCAAGCAACCCTTCAAATATCTCTCCTCTGTGGTGTTTGTGCTTCAAGGGTTTATTATCTTGGGCAGAGTATGGTGTGAAAAGACAAAGTAAACTTGCACTCAGTATGGCATAAGAAATGGATGGGAATATCTGGCTTCTTACATTGGCTGGTTGTGTACACAAGCACTTGGGTAATGCAGTACAGGCGTTTCCGGGCTGGGAAGTTACAGCAATGCGGTGTTGGGAGATCAAGGCATATCCTTAGAGGAGTACAAGGCATTCAAAAGCTGCTGAGCCTGAACAACTAAACTCAGCCAACTTAAATGGACCTGAAGAGTCTTGCTTTGTCATATCCTATGTTATCTATTTGGAAAATTTTGGAGTATTCTCATTTTCTTACTCAAACATATGGATGTGATGCCTATATTCTGAGTACTGAAGCAGTTATATAGAAAATAGTAGGGCACCTGGAAAACTGCCTTTTGTGAAAGAAATTAAAATGTACATGTAATTTCTTTTAGAAATTTTCAGTATTTTGAACATTCTATCCTGTGGTTTAGAATGGTGACAAAACAGAATGGATGAAGAATAAAACCGAGGGAACTAAATAGTCATTTTAGTTTCTTTTGAAAACATAATAACCTGTAGTTAATTGTGGAGATACATAGACTGATAGATATATTCAGAGAAGAAAATGGACCTACAAAGATTCAGTGTCAGTGAAATTGAGCTGAAGTAATGAGAGAGATTAAAGATGAAAACCTGAGCTATTATTTGGATATTTAGACACTGTACATGGTATGTACCCGAATCAACAATGAAAAATGACTGTGATAGTTTTTACATTGGACATGCTTCTGATTATTTAGTTGTTCTTCAACGATCTAGACTCCATATGCAATTAAACAGATCTTCATTAATTATTCTGAAAGCTTGTGTTGACAGGCGTGACCTTCCTGAATTTAATATTAAGACATCAGTTAGTGAGACCCATTTATGGATCCCCTGCTTCCTTTTGTCTGGAGATGAAGCCCCTGTCATCAGAGATCTCTGAAGCTGTTCTGTTAACTGTGGCTTAGGTGCAGCAGTCTAGACTTTGCCTATTAGAATATTATTAGGCTGGCATGCGGGTTTTTTCTTTTTTGGTTGGTTTGTTTTGTTCTCTCTCTTTGCTGCTGTTTCATTGACTTGATTGGACTTACAGAAAAGCAGATGCATAACTAATAACTTTCTATTATGCTTTCTCACTGAAATAAAACACCGTCATCTCAGTTAATAGCAATATTTGCTCAACTTAGCCAAACTTCTTAAATTTCATTGTTGCTAAATACCTGAATTTTATTCCTGCAGCAGTAGTTTTCTCTAGAGGTTTCATGACTGAAGCCTTTATCTGTACATTGTCTTAACTGGTACGCAGTGGCAGTAATTTCTTTGAGGACTTTTCTACAAAGGCATTTGCTATTCCTAGATTTCAACTTGAGCTGAAGTTTCACCCTTCTGGTTTAAGAGCTGTGTTGTTGTTTTTGTTGTTGAGGTGATGGGGTTTTCTGTGGTTTTTTTTCCAATGTTGTTTGGCTGTTTTTTTTCAGTTGGTAGAACAGTTCATGTTTTCTTGATTTCTTAGCGTTGTTATATTTTTCTACCCATAATTTTATAAAAATAGAAAGTATTTCCCTAAATAAAAGAGCATTATTTATCATCTTATGTTGACTAAACATTGCGAAATAGATTAGAATTACTGTCAAATACTTCAACCGTAAAATATTTTGGAGAAATTTACTGGAGCGTGTTGGAGCCCTGAGTTTGAAGTCCTTTGACTTATCCTTACTTAGTCTGTCCTGATTTGAAGAGTTTGTGCCTATGCTGTGATCTTGCTTGTTTTGTATCTGGTTTCCAGGGCCCTTGTTCCATACGCATCAGCAGGGCACACCTCCTTGTTCTTGCTCCAGCTTTCCTTCTGGAGCATGTTTGCCCCAAAAGGAAAAATGCAGCGTGAACAAATACTTCTCCCCTCCTGTTTATAACTGCCTATATGTAAAGATGTGTCCATTTGCATCTCAGGTTTAGAGAAGTGAACTTTAAATTAAAAGATCTGTGAAGCTCGTTTAGCATTGACACTCTTTGGTAGAATATTTCCTTTGTACCAGCTATTTGGGTGTACGTAAATACTGTATGCAAAGTCACCGTGTTTTGGGAAAAACCACCTCTAAAATCATATTGCTTTAAATTATTATTATTAAAAATTAAAAAAAAAAGTCACTGAGTTCTGCAGCTATTCTGTCTGGTTTGGTGTAATTTCTGTCCTGTATATTTATTGGAACAGTTGTCAAACCTCTGGTGTCTTATAAATAATCTTAATGCTAATCTATCCATAAGGTACAGAAATCCAAAGGGCAAATTTCTGACTACTAAAATCATGCCTTTTGGCTTTGTTGAGATGAAATATACGTTGTATGGTAACAGTAGCTACAAGGTAGATACAACTTTTTTTCAGTGCTGTGTTTCTGAAATAGTAGTTACTATCTGAATAAGGTAGTCGTAACATGTTCAAGGCATTTACTGCATGACTGTGTTATCAGCTTTGTACTGTAAAATGATTAACCCAGGTGGGTAATGGCTTGTTGAACCCCTTCATATGTGTCTCGTTAATACTCTTTATAACAGATGCTTGTTCTAATGAGCGGAGCTGAATGTTCAGACAGGAGTAGGGTTGGTAAAGTAACGAGATACCAGTTTTGAAAAAAAGGCTGCTACCACTAAGAATAATAAAAAGTTGTAAAATGTCTGTGGAATAATTAAAATCAAAACAATCAAACAAGACTAGGTTTTATAATGGTAAAATGTGACCTGCACTAAATGCAACCTATTAAGGGGCATAAGTTATTTTCCTACATTTGTATGAGTACCTTTTTTATTTTTCACATCTGTACACATGCAGTTTTAGTAAAAAATAATGAATATGATCATAATAGTATGGCTGTTCAATTATGGTAAGGCAACTATTTAAAAAAATGCAGAACCGGTAGCTCTTGTAAAAGACTTAAATTTGGAAAATATTAATGCAAGTTTGATGGCTTACAGATATCTAAATGTGAATAAGTAGGTGCAGAATGTAAAAAAACTCTTTGAGAATTGCTGCTAGTTGTCTAAAAGGTGTTTGTAACAAAATAGTTAAAACATCTCTGAAGTTGGTTATTTTTTCATGATTAGCAAATTACATTTTGGGAACAAGGCCTGTTGCCTAAATCATTCTCATTTTGTTGGTATCACAATACAAAATAAAATAGTAAAGCTACACTTCACAGTATGATAAAGCTAGTGGGCAATTTTTTACTGTTAATCAAATAAGTTTATCTCAAATGTATCAACCAATAAATATATATATATATATATAAAATATTGATTTATATTGAATGTAGTTCTTTTGATTTAGTTACTGTATTATTGCTCTTGTGATAGCTTCGTAGGCTTCTTCAGTTCAGCTTTTTGTACAAATTGAAGAAAATTTCTGTTTTTGTTAAAAACCTTAAAATTATTGGCAGTTGCAGCCTCTTCAGAAAGAGATGTGTGACCATTACTAGAAGGAAGTCTACTTGGTATGTTTTAAGATAACTTCTTATGCATCTTCTTAAAACATCATGAAGAAGGGGTTGAAGTTTCTCCCTGAATTTCCATGGCTCAATACTTTTCCTTTTCCTATACATGATGAGATGAAGCTTACACACGTAACAGAAATTGCAGATTCCTAATATGAGAAGTTATCCAAAAGTCATTTGGTCCAGAGTAATTAGTGAAAATATGATCACTGCTAAAGAACAATTCTAAAATATATTAACAAAACCGAGAAACAGATTTTTTTGCTCATTTGTTTATGAAATTAAGAGGTAAAAGATACTAGACCAAAATTAGGTGGCAAGATAGCAAAATGGTTGTCTCTCTGTAAAGGATTAAAGAAGAGATAGTTGAATAGGTTCATGAAAAACTATTATCCCTGAGAGACAGGTGAAGGTTATAGAGAAAGCTGGGATAATAATGAGAATGGTGGAGGACAGAGAACATTTGAGAGTAGTACTAATCCAATTAAAAAACAAATCTATGCACTTGAGATCTCATTATTAAGAACAAGAGACCAGCTTGTCATGAAAGCAGACCTAGAGAATGGAAAGATTGTCTCCTGGGAGCAAAGATATTAATGTTGAGTTGAACTTGAAGGAGACTCTATTGGGAATGAAAAAGAAGGCATAGATTAATTTTTAGATGGGTACAAATGACATGACCAGATTCTCATGAATGTGGAATTTTGTGCCCAGTACTGGGAAGTGCCTGAATTGGAGGTTTACATAATTGTTAGGGGATTCCTTCCTAATTTAGAGGAGGGGGACAAAAATATAGGATGTTGAGATTTTCAGACATCTTCAGAAATGGTGCTAGGAGGAAAGTTAAGGGCTGTTAATCACTGGAAAGCATTTGTGAGTAAAAGAGTTTTTCTCAAGGTGTGAATATTCCCTTCCTGGGCACCTTGCTCTCTGACCCAGATAGCTAGTGAGAAGGTGAATTATAAATTGTGTTTTGAGTGTCATTCAGTCATGTTTAGGGTGAATACATATTTATGGTCTTGGAGTAAGGAAAAAATGTTTGCCTCCTAATCATAGGATGGGATGAAGAACCACACAAGAATTGTCTGGGTACTTTTAAACCACACCTTCCTTTCCTTTTCCTTCCTTCTCTTCCCACTTATCTTGAGATTTAAATATTAATTGATTTTGACGATCAGTTGGTAATTCTATGTATCGCTTCTTCTGTGGTTGTGGCACATTTTAGTGGTGTGAAGTTTTAAAGGACAGAAATATCCAGGGGATGGACATGTACCAAATAGACTTTTCAGGACCAAATGGATTTTTTTTTAATAGGAATGACAGATTTTGTGAACAACCCAAGTTATTCCAAGTTAAATGAGCTTTGTTCAAACTGTGCTTATGTAACTATCAGCAATGGGCAAAGCCTCAACTGGTAATTATACGTCATTTTTGCGAGTAGGACAGCCACTCTTCTGATGTTTGTTATTTTCATTGAATGTCTTAAAGAGGTAGTTGTAATGGTTTTTCTATTATTATTTGCGTGAAATTGTCTAAATGGTATGGTACTTACAAAAGAGATTTGGAACAAAAAACTTCAGTTAAAAGATTAAAGTGACTGTTGCTAGCCCACTCCTTCGGTCTCTGCAGTGTGTTGTTTTGTGCTATGTATTTAAGGTCTTTGAGAAGAAATGCAGTTTTTGTTTACGTGGCATAGTCCCTTGTGGTTATTCTTTATAGTTATTTTGACTATTCTTTAAGGGAAAAGAAGCTCACCCATGTTTAAACTAGTTCTGTACATCTACCTCTATAGCTGGAAGAATTTTGGTTTAGGAGGAGTCTGCAATTCCTGTGGAATTTATTTTACTGACTTTATTTAGAATAATATTCTTAACTGGAGATAGCGTATATTTTGTCTAGAAACTGAAGTTGTGCAAGTTATTAAAATGGTTGTAATAAAGCTTTTACTCCTCTCCAGTCAAGATTAAAAGCTATAAATAAATAGCTTTTATAGACTACCGTACTAGTCAGTTGTTAGGAACCTGCAGGTTAACTTTGGAGTGTGTAGTAATAACATAATGTCATAAGATTCTGCAAAAGTATAGAAAAATCACATACATGATTCTGGATTATATTGTGTAAACTGACTTTCTAATGACTTGTGAAAAGAGCAGTTCATAGATGTTAAGCACTCTGAACAGCACTCCTCTTAATTTTCTAAAAAGCAGATGCCTAAGTCATGGTTTTATTTTGTATGTTCAGGTAGGAGGGAAAGAGGATATGATATGGGATGGGGAGACAGGAATGATGTGTTTTGACGCTGGAAAGTTGGAAGTTTAGGAACTGAGGTTCAAGTTGTTGCTCACTCTGGATCTTAATAATCCTGTACGGTTGTATTGGGCAGTAGATTTAGGATTACAAGTCTGATACCAGCCTTTTTTCCACAGCATTAAAACCTGCGACTATAGCATGCTTATTTGAGTTTTCATTTGTGAGTGGAAAAATAAAACTTTGATAAATTGAGTTCAGATTAAGGGCATTTTCAGTTTGTTTAGCATGTCTCTGCCTCTAGGTAAAGACATTGTAGCTTAGGGTGAAGAGGCTCCAGTACAAGGTGACCTCATCATCTCCACCTGTTGGCATGTTGTCCTTTTCTCCTGTTTTACCTATTGTGCTGGGAATGAGAGCATGCCTAGACTTTGGCTAGCAGACTGACTAGCCAAATAGCAGAAAAGGGACTGTCAAATTTTGATAGCCAGACTCATGGGCATCACCAGATAACTCATTGGTTTTGTTTAACTATTAATTAGGAACCAGGGGAGGTCTCTCCTGACTGGCAGATGGTCGGTCAAAAGAGGCAACACAGAATGTCCTAAGGTGTTAAACTAATATCTGGAACCATTTGGTATAAAAATATACTGGGTTTTGTGGGATTTTTTGGGGTGATGATGGTGTATTTATGTGTTTGTTACTAAGGCATTTCCATATCACATTGTTACTTCTCCATCTCATGAAGTCTTGTTTTTAAAATCGTTGAATCAATGTAGAGGAAGGAATAAATAGGTGTGACAGAACATGTCATCCCTCATCTGGATTCAGATTTACTTGAATGGCCAAATAAAGCATTCTTTCTCTAGGTTGTGGTTTCTCTGTCAGCAGCACCATCAGGACTCTGAAAAGAAGGGTTAGAAGGAATCTGTTGGTTTTATGTCCCTTTATTGAGTGGTTAAGGAGCACTGCTAATGTGATACCATACAGGAAGTATATTTTGTGAAACAACAGGCTTTTGGCAGTTTTATGGTCACAGTTCTGGGCTCTTTGAAAAATACTACCTAACTGATAATTCATATATAACTATTTGAGTATTTGGACAGATTGTCTTCTAAGCAAGCTCTTTTGTTTGTTTATCAATAGTTAATGCATTAAAATGCTTATTATGTAGCTTGTGCTATGAATACTAATCTTAGAATATTCAACTGTAGTCCTAAAATGTTCTAATTAGATCAAGATAAATGGTGTGCCTGCATGGGTACCTGATGTTCAAGCGACCACTATCAGTGATTACTGCTTTATTTATTTATTTTCCTTTCTGCCAGATGACTTCCAATAGTGGAACAGTGCATCCCGTGCTTCTGGTTCTCCTGGGGAGGGATTACAAACACATCCATGAAGTGTAATGGCTTCAGCTCATTCAGGGAAGAATGACATTCGGTTTGTGAAGTTTAGCTATACAGGTATCTAGGGCAGCCCTTTCTCTAGGAGCTGGTCTTCTCTGTGAGCACAAATGATAGTTGTGTTCCTTCTGAGACTTGTGCTGGTGATACAGACAGAATTGACCCAGAGTACATTCTGGCATAAATCAGTTCAAAGTTAAGGGAATTTCCTTTTTCAAAGGAAATTGTGTTACTCTTGACTGCTACGTTATAGAGAGACATGATGGTTCTCTTGTTTGGGGAAAGAAGGAATGTAACTACTTGTCATCTGATGTGAAATTAATTTGTTTTTCTTTCATATATGTATATATATATTCTTTTTTTACCCTATTGCTAAATTTCTCTTTAAATTGCCAAAATATTTTCAGACTAAGATTCTAAGATTTGTGGAGAGGGATGGGTCAAACAAGTTCAAGCAAACTTGAAGCTCTATCTGTAATAAATAATGAAGATGATAGTAACAACAATAATAAAAATTAAGAAAGAATTCAACAGTTCAATCAAGCTTGAGGTATAATTTGTTCCATTACTCTTACAGCTTTTAAAAAAAGTAATCAGACCATTACACCGTACAGTTGTTTTCCAATAGTGTTCTAATCGCTAATTTAGAAATGTACTTTAATATACACTTGAGCACTTAGGATCATTAAAATTTGGATGAAACAAAGAGAATCTAGACTTTAAAATAAATGTGTTAGTATACAGATTGTATATGTATGGGTCAGATCTTTTCTAGCTTGTTAATAATTCTTTTGTCATAATATGCTATAAGAACTCTTCAATATATAGTAGTTATAGATTAATTTATCCTTTGTTGTAGGTCAAATGATGATTACAAGGCAACTTGAAATTTAACCCGTGATGTTTTAATATCCTTCTAGAAATAAAGAAACACCCCTCCCCCCCAGCACTCTAACTTAATTAAAACCCTGGAAGACAGACAAGAAAAACACTGTAACTGGATAGTCTTTTTTAACCTTGCTAAATTCTTGGTTTTACTTAGCAGAGTTTCACAGTCAAATAATATTTTAGATAGAAAATGTAGTTTTACATTAGTTTTGAATTTGCCATCTGTTAGATTAATTAAAGGCATCTTTATCTTTGATTTATAAAACAGAAAAAAATAAAGTTTGAGCTCAGTCTGAACTGCGATACTTTCTTAGGAGGAGTGATACTAGTTTCCACACTTTGTAAGCGTTTTTCCATGGTCCTTAGTATTACTGTTGTCTCCTTCATTCAAAAACTGACTTCTCTTTTAATGCTGGTGCATATTGTATACTGGGGGAGGGGATACCATGAAGTTGTATGATGATGCAACATTATTTCTGTCTTTTGCATTAATCCATTAGTTGTATGATCTCATGCTCTTTGCTGGTTTGGGTTTTTTTTGACTGCAGCTGAATTTCTGTGCTCTCACTGACCACTGTAGCAGCTATATGAGCTTTCTCACCCAACAGAGTTAATTTAGAACCTTGTAAGGCAGCAAAGCGTGGTCACATCTCTTCCGGCTTGTAGTACCTTTTAGATATCAAAGCTTTCATTGTTTGTTACTGTAGGTTTGGGCATTCTGAAGATTTCTGTAGTAAATGTCATCTGCAGATCCACTGTCTCACTTTTAATGATGTTCAGGGCCATAACAGTCACAAAATATCCTCTCTGGACCTTGGCTTGTCAAGGGGGGGCAAATGAAAAGGGAAACTTGCATTCGGATTTTGATGGAGAGTAGTGGCAGGCAAAAATAAGAAAAAGATTTTGGTGCTGAGTGAGGTAACAGTGGAGGAGACTGATGACTAGTAAAATTATGGAGATGGAATACCTCTATAAGCTGTGTGGTATCTTTTATCCTACAGTGATGATTTGCACAGAGTTACACCATATGCAGGGAATACCACCTTAACAAATCTTATAGAAATTAAGTTCTTTTTTCTCAAATAAGCAGGGTGAATTGATGGATATCAATTCATCAATGCCTGGAAGTATTTAAAAGACATGTAGATATGGTGACGCTTAGGGACATGGTTTAGTGGTGGACTTGGCAGTGTTAGGTTTGCAGCTGAATTCAATGATCTTAAAGATCTTTTCCAACTGAAATCATGCTACGAATATCAAAATTGAGCATAGCCCTTCCATTGTGATACATGAAGTGATCAATAAGACAAAAAAATTATATTTTTCCATACTAGCATTGAGTCAGGGCAGCAGTATATTGAAAAAGTGATTCAGAACATGAGACTGAATGTTGGAAACCTTCTGATGAAATTAGATGTTGGCATAGCAGATGCACTAGGATAACTTTCTTAACTCTAACATGCATATTGGAAAACATTAATTTTGTTTAGGAAAGATGCAAAATAAATATGAGGAATAACATTTTATTTTCCTAATAGCTGAAGAATAAAAAAATTGTTACAGAGTTCAGGTTTTAAAAAAATCACTACAATTTTGTTAAGATAAACTTCTGGGTTACTGCTGAATCTGCTGCAGATACCCAGCCTGATCAGAGTTGTCATTGTGAGCACATTTGAACACCTAATGCAAACTGAGTGCTTGATCCCATAATAAGAGTTTAGCCAAGACAGCTTTAAGGCCTTAGGGAACTGATCATTTCACCCCAAGAAGACATCTTACAATTGTGAAAGTTAACCAGAGGCTGAACACTTTTGAGGGTGGAGAATTGGTGGAGAATTTTGACATGTGACAAATACAGGTGCTACTGAACATAGTAAGATATACACAAGGATACATTTACTAAACAGCAGCCTAGTAACAGTATTTTAATATTGGGGGAAAAAAATCTTGATTGTAGAAAATAAGTTTGGATCATTGATGAAAAGGTTTTGCTTTAAATTTAAAACATTATGATTGTAATGAGAAACAAAAAAGAGATCAATAATGCATGTTTTCTCTTTATAAAAGGACAGATTTGGTTAAATTAAGGGAAGTAGTTAATAGAAAGACTGAAGAACACAGTCAGGAGTGTAGATGAGGAATGACATTTCCTCTGAGTTCAATCTACCATTTTGGTAGGAATTTTTATAAGGGAAAATTGGCTTTTTGACCTAGGAATACTGGTAGATCTCATGCTTCTGGACTTTGACAAAATTTCAATTTTTTTTTTTAATAGAGATTGAGGCTAAGAAGTTTGTTAGAATTTTAAGATAGGTAAAGAACAGATTGAAAGAAAATGACAGTGGATGCTTTTGGAAGAAAATACATAAAAAGCCACAAGTGGAGATCCTGAATAATAATTTTGTATTTTCATTAAGAATTTTGAAACAGAAACCAAGTATCTTCTGGCAAATGAGGGAGACAAGCCACTGAATTTACCGAGGAGCAGAATAATAAAACTGGGAGGATATTTAGTTGTAGAAAATGCAAGGTCAGGAATGAGACTGTTAACTGGAAATTACTGTCAGTCAGAATCTAAGGGATTTTTCAGTTTAAAATGCTGTGGAGACTGTTGATGGCAGACTTTAACCTAGCTAGAAATATGTGAGAGAAATATAAAGTGTTGTTATACTTAGGACAGACTAACTTCCAAAGACCAGTGTGTGTGTTTTTTTTAAAAAAAATTATTTAGAATATGAACTGTCAAGTTGAATACAAGATTCTACAGCAGCTTATGTGTATTAAGTAGTGTTTCTTGCTGGTTGATACACTGTGTACTCGTGCAAATGAAAACATGTACAAGTTTGGAGGTGTTTGTGATAGCTGTCAGTGTGCTGATTAAAAAGACATTGCTTTCCTTTTGTTTACATGCTGAAAATAATATTATGAGATGTCATGTAAGTTCCTTGTGTTTTTGTTCTTGTATTCAGGTTTTATCATCCTTCAGGAGTCAGAGTTTGAAGTAGCAACCATTGCTAGCAGCAATTAATAGAAGAAAGCAAGCTGGGCCTCCCTCAGTTTATCAGGACTTCACCGTGTATTGTTCCATCTGCCACAAGCCAACTTCTAACTTGTCTAATTTAAACTTACTCTAGATCCAGCACAGTCTGGATTTGGGTCAGAACATGGAACTGCAGTGGTATAGTGGCACAGATAATATCCTACTGTCAGTGGATAGAGGGCAGTCATTAATTTTCATTCTCCTGGCCTTTCCTGCAGCGTTTGATGTCTGGCCAGAAGTCAGTGCTTCCTTGCCAGGAGGGAGTGTCGGGGTCCAAAGTAAAGTGCTCAAATGGCTTGGCCTCATCCTGGGTGATCAATCTACAGAGAAGCGACACGCTCATGATTTTGAAGTGTTGCCAGTCATAAAAGGAAATTAGGAAATTAAAAATCATATCTGCAACAGGATTTTGCTGTTGCCTCTGCATCAGCGAACATATTAGTGATGCTAATTGCTATTCTGTGTTGGGTAATGCTTGTTTGTGTGGGAGGGCAGCGCTTTCACAAGACTGAATTCTAGGCTGTGTAATGAACTCACTTGGGAATGGAGAGCTGCCGTGTATTTTGTGCTTGGAGTTGATGATGGAATTTCTTACATTTTACATTCTTTAATGTGATAATACAGACACAGGCATATTTAAAAAGGAAAATGAATAAAAAGCAGCAACAGCGGTACTGTGTCGAAATAAATAATCTGCTTTGATATAGCCTGTCTGAAGAAATACTGCAGGGCAAAGAAAGCTCCTAGAGGAGCTGAATTTTTAATCTTCCTTTAAAACAATATTTCTAATCCGTTTTCTACTTCTAGATTTTTTTTCAGAAAATTACTTTTGTGTTAAACACAGAAGATGAGGTCTTACAGTTTTGAGGAAACTGTGCCATATTTTTTTTATATTATACTTAAGGTTTCTAAAACTCCTATAGAGCACTAAATTAACATATATAACCTTATTGCTAAGATGGTTGCTGTGATTTTAGCTGAGAAAGAAGTTAAACATACCTAAAGCGCATCACAAAATTGAAGTCAGGGGCAAAACTACTGTGAACTTCTAGGAGATTAGTTTCGCTGTAAATATGTTTTGGCAGACACTACACCACGTGTAGTGATGTACTGTGCTGGGGGGTATTTTCAAAGCCAGTTTTGTGAATCCTAAGAATCTGGGAAAGAAGGTAGAGGACACGTGTTGCGGTGGGTACAGGATTGGATTTGGAGCTTAGTAGATGCAGTTCTGTTCTTGTTCCTTAATCTCAATGACTCTGGGTTATGGGACACCAAGTAATTTGCCTTATTTTGCATTAAATAATATTTTCCTGAAATGTACTTTCAAATTTAATGGTGGAAAATACTAAACATTCACATAAAGGAGAAACCTCAGTTTCTAACTTAGCATTTTCATTTCAGCTTCAAAATTGTGTAAAAACTAAAAATGCACAACCACCACCAAAACAAACTCCACTGAAAATGGAAGTCTAATAAAATCATTCTTATAGCGTGTATTTGGGCCCAGCTGATGTGGACTGCATGAACAGGATATATGTGGAGGCAAATGAGCCTTTGAAAGAGTTGTCTTTATTTGGGTATGCTAAAAATAATTGATTTCCAAAGAGAAAACTTTATTTGGTTGTTGACATTTTTTGAAGTTTAAAGATTTAAGTTATTAATACTCTGGTAGGTGATTTGGAGATCTGCTTGTCTAATGCCAAGAGCTGTAGTTCTTTGCTAATGAAATTTTCATCCTATTTCCTGAATTATCATGTTAATACTAATGTCCAATTAGAATTAGTAATGGACCTTGCCTCAGGATCAGAAGTGAATGAAAAGTAGATTCTAATGAAACTTCAGATTTTAGCATTTCTAAATAGATATTTTATCTGCTTGTGAGATTAATCTGTATGGACATTGTGACCCTTTTTTCTTTAACTCGCCAGAACTTCTGTTTCAGTGGAAACTGGTTTGTAGTGGTTGGACTGACAGTTTGAAGAGATAATGGGTGTAGCTCAAACATGATTCTGTGCTTCCATATATAGTTTTCAAAGGTGAATGAGCAGTTCTGTTATTGCTCTTATTACTGCTCTGCTTTTGCTCTTTTATTCACTTATCTGGTTTTACATTCAAATTGAGCCATCTAAAACAGGACCACATCATCTTGTGTACTTGCACAGAATCTAAAACAATAGGGCCTGGTTACTAATTGGAGCTTTTGGGCGCTCACATAATAGAGGTAATTAGTAATAAATGTACAGCTGTAATAGCTGTACATTGTGGGCAGTACAATGCATGACAGTTAAGCTCCTGTGTGCTGTCTCTGGTGAATGTATTTGAGAAATCATGTCTCTTCTTTCTCTGCCTGTGTGGTGTTGCCCAGAGGCATGCTCTGTATTCTGATTTAAGTGCTTACCTGTTAATACCAAATTTTTGTTTTGTATTCAAAGTCAGCACATGCCATTTCTCAGTAGCTCTCTGAAGTAAGATATAGAATCATACAAATTCTAGAATGGTTTGGGTTGGAAGGGACCTTAAAGATCATCTAATTCCAGCCCCCCACCATGAGCAGGGATCTCACCTACTCGGTCAAGATGCTCAGGGCCCCATCCAACCTAACCTTGAATACTTCCAGGAATGGGGCATCTGCAATTTCTCTGGGCAACCTGTTCCAGTGCCTCACCACCCTCTGAGTTATATAATTGAGGTTCCTGGTGATCTTTGCTTAGGAATCTTTTGCATTCAGTTGTAAGATTTACCATTGTCCCTCTTATTTAGAATTTACAGTATAAACAGCTAACACTGACAAATTTTAGAAAAGAGAGAAATCATGGAAGAAGAGATGTAACAGTAGTGCTGTGGTTTCAGAGAGAAGGGATATTCCCACTAGTGGTTGATCGAGGTATCCAGCTATCAACTTCTAAGTAAATTTCCATAGATTTTATTTTGAGTGAAAGATCTAGAGAAAGTGGTGGTAAGTTCACTTCGATATTCAAGTAATAGATTCTGAGTAAATCTTCTGTGTGTTGTCTGAACCTGTAGATGCTTTAGATGGCTGAAAACAAAAACTTTTCACAGTTTTTTCAAAGCATTTTTTTTCAAAGCATTTGCAAGATCACTTGTTATACCGCACATGTAATGAAGATACAAGTATGGGGTTTTTTGAAGTGCTAGGTCTTGTGAAGCATTAGATTCTATCTTGTCATTGAAGCAAGTTACAAGGAAAGCATGTACTTAAACCAGCAGTGAATATGTGAGTGCAGATGGTTGCTTAAGTGTATTTATAGAATTAAAATTGAAGTAGAGTGCTTTTATTTCTGTTATTTACTCACCTCTTCTTCTATTCCCATGGATTCTTTTATTTTTGAGAAAAACACAAAATGTTCTTTTTAGTTAGTTTTAGTTTTGAATAAATTAGCTTGGTTTGAAAAACGAATGTTGTCTGTAGAGTATTCTTGCTTCCGAAGAACTGGTGCCATGTTTTCTAGTTGAATGTATATTAACTCTTTTTTCCATGTACAGCTTTCAGCTCTTCTAAATGTTGCTTCTCCCCCCGCTTAGGTTTTCTGCTCATATATGTCTGTTTTTCCCCAACTGATTTGTAGCATCTTGAAGTACTCATCTTGTGTGTGGAGAAACACTAGTTGAGCCGATGTATAGTGAATTATGATTATAGTCATAATACTGAAATAAAGTATTTGTTGAAGCATCACGGAGTCCTGCACTCCTGAAGTCAGATCTACTGATTTCTAGAGGGAGGATCTGTGCATGTGTATACCATTTGCCTGCAGGGCTTCTGGGAGGTGCTTGCTGCTTTGTTTTGGCAGCAGAGATCCTGTAGGCATTACTTGTAAGAGCAGTGGTGAATTTTAGAAACAACTACTGATAGCTTGTTATTTCTTTATAACCAGGACCTTCCAAGGAGAAATGGAAAAATTATGAAAAGTATTGTTCCCCCTCATATGTCCAAAGACAAGTATGAAAAGTTCTTTGCCAAATGAGTTTTCAAAATATGCTTACTAGCTTTCACAATATTGTGGTGTGGATGGGGAAACTGCTATAATATTTTATGTTTAATCACATATTTTTCTATTCTGTACTGTCAAAGCAACTGTACTGCAATCCAGATGGGTTAGTTGCTCTGGGAAGATCTCTGTCCCTTCCCTATTTTTATCAGAGGCTATTCAAGAACATTAAGTGTTGTGAAATTTTAGAACCTTTGAACTATCTTGACTGTAGTATTCCTATTTTCTTTCTTTTTGGTTTTCAGTGATTTTTACTTCTTTTGCAGAATAAAACTTCTGTAATAACACTTTTGCTTTTAACATGGGTGAAATGAATGGATCACTAAAAGAATAAGCTCAGGATAGGGTCACACTCTTAGTTCTGGTGTAGGAACACAAACGTGGTCATTTATGGCGTGATCAGGCATCAGTTTGTTTACAACAGCTCAGGTGATAATTAGTAAAACTGACATAACTTAGATTTGACTGAGACACAGAACTTGGACCTACTTTGGATTTTGCATGTCAGCTTTGTCTCTTGTCTGATTATATTTTGCACTGCTGTTCAACCATGGTGTTTCCTGTGTGAACATTTGGACACATCTTCATAGCTAGATTGTTCTTTTCACTGGTCTTACTAAGTGCAGTAGCATCTTGTTTGTTCCTAAGAGGCACTTTTCTGGTGTTTTTTGTTTTGAGCCTTCCAAGCTCCACAACAGTTTCTATCTTACTTTATCACATCAGATTCAAGGTTCTAGTCTTTGCTTTCAGCACTTGTGGTATTTGAATCACAGAATGGTTTGGGTTGGGAGGGACCATAAAGATTATCTAGTTCCACCCCCCTGCCATGGGCAGGGACATTTTCCACTAGACCAGGTTGCTCAGAGCCCCATCGAACCTGGCCTTGAACACTTCCAGGGATGGGGCATCCACAGCTTCTCTGGGCAACCTGTTCTGGTCTCTCATCACCCTCACAGAGAATATGCTCAGCACCTTCATTAGTTCTCATTCACTGCCAAGATGTTGACTTATTGCACCTGGCCTTTGATACTAGTTTCCGCTGAAAGTTCTTCAGTTTCCTATCTCTGGTCAGAAGGTGTGTGTGCTCCTAGGCTGCTGCACAAGTTTGAGAAGACCTTTGTCTGCACAGCTGCCTTGTTATTCTTCCTGAAACTCTGCTTTAGTACTCTTGTTGTTTAGTACTTTACAAAGGTAACTTAGGTGTGTTACAGCTATTGTATTGTTTAGCATCCCTTGTGGGTTTTGTCCTTTTTTTTTTCATTCTTTTTTTCTGTTTATTTGTTCAATTTTTTTTTTTTAATATGGTACCTGTATACCTGTATAAAACAATCTTCTGTGAGATTAGCACAGAGAGGTCTAAATTAATGACTTGGGCTCCCAAGTGCTGTCATAATGTGAAGAAACTTGTAGAAAATTCATATATTTGGAACTGAAACAAGCTCACAAGCTACTGGTGATAGTATAGTAAGATTTGGGGTTTTCTTTGTGAGAGAAATGTACCGTGGCTGAATTTGTCAGTATTTTAATGAGAAGGGGCTCAGTAGTTGGCTGGGACTTTTCAATGCTGCAGTGACAGATAGCCAGTGATACAAAGGAAGGGTGGTTCTTTCAATGGAATTCTCCAGACTTATACCTGACAAAGTTCTGGTCCACTTAATAAAGGAAAAGCTGGAGTAAAAGTTCTTTGCTCGAAATCTAACTGAATTAGCCTCATGTATTTTTTACAGTATTAAAACCTCTGTTATTTTTAATAGACTTTCGGGCATAATTTTAGCTGAACAGAGCAAAATTCTTATATATATATATATTCTGAACTTTTACCTTTGAAATATTTTCTTTGTGATGATTGCATTGAACTAAATTATCTGCTTTCCTGAGGCAATAGGTTTAAACTTTTAAGTGTAAAAAAGTTATTTTAATGTGTTTAATATCTGTCATGATTGCTTGTTTTTAGCACTTAATATAAAACAAAATAGTAGAGATTTTGGGGATGTACCTTTAACTATAATATCTTAACATTGCATTTGCAGGTACATGATGCTGATTGATGGCAAGAATGAAGTTTATATGATTGATAGAGACAATTCCATTTTTCATGTATCTAACCTGGAATTTCCATTTCGTAAAGATCTTCGCACACATCTAACAAACACTCTTCTGGATGGGGTAAGGAGCATACTGTATAACTGTTGTAACAATTTCAGTGCTGTTTGCTTTTGTTCAAACAGGGCCAAATTTTTAGGCTTGGATTGGTGAATCATAGGATTTCAGGAGGAATATAGATTCAGTCACTGGCTAAATGTGGGAATCGCGTTCCCTAAGAAATTACCTACAGAATAGCAGCGATGACTGCTCAGGGGGGAGCTGTGTGTCTTTGAAATTAATCAAGGTATGGAGATGACACTCTCTGAATATGAGAAAAGGCTTGAAGAGAATCAAAAGAAATGACTGCAGAACCTCATCTGTTGCTGCAGCTTTATATTTTGAAACAGTAAACATGGTCTATTTCATACAGCTCATGGAAATACTTCTAAAATTTGATAAAATTTTCATAATCTTTTGATCGGCTTGTGAATTGATGTCTTTGTTTCTGTCACCTTTATTTTCAGCTTATCTGAATTATTAAATTATTTAGAAATGGCTTACTTTAATTTGTTTAAGACCAAAACATTTCTAAGTTATCATGCTCATTTAAATTATTTAAACTTGCTAATGATCTTTTTGAGACAGTTGTAAAACAAGCTGTAAAATGTCTGTATTTGTTGTTTGAGGACTGGGCTGGAGTATTCATGGTAAACTTTTCAGAACACTAGCCACAAAAAAGAGGTTATTCCTTTCTTGACCTTTTTTTTTTAACATGAGCAAAAAAATTCGTTAGCTCTTACACTAAATCCCTGTCAATGCAGATCAGTCCAGTTTCCTGTTACGTTTCAGTAGCGTTGGAGGCTCTGTGCATCACTGTAACTCCTGCTTGCTCTGAAGTATTGAATACCTGAGATGATATTCCATATTGGTCTTCTGAAGCCTAATGCACTTCTCAAATACAGGAGACCATATTGTCATTATTAACTTTCTTTCCTTTCTCAGGCCTTTGATGTCAGTGTTCTTGAAATGTCACTTCTGTGAATGATCTGTCTTACTGAACACACATTTACATGTGAAGCATGTATAAATTGAACCTGTGAGGATAATTACTGCAAGGAACGATGTACTGTCTAGGGGACAGAGAAGCAGATAATGGAATATTTTCCACCATCTCTGCTTCACTGAAAAAATGAGGGCATAATGCAAGAAATGCAATGCTGTCAGCTCAGAAGTGGTTGCACAAGCTATCGTGTCTGGTAGGAGCCTCTTCAACCAGGCAGCTTCCTAATGACATACATAATATTATTTTTAATGACATACATTAAGTTCCATACTGTTGAGATTAAAAGCCTGGAACTTTTTTTTTTATGATGCTCCTTCTAAGGCTCTTGAGAAAGTAATGGCTTGCCGGTGTCCATATGGTACAATCCTAGGTGTTCTTGAGGGAAATTGCTGCTCTTTTATTTATTAATCATTTTTATTTCAAACCAGCTTTTTTAGTGAAGGTGGTGAATATGGAGGTGGTAGAAGATGAGGATATTGAGATATGTGTGTAATGTGGCTGTGGGGCATGGGAGAAGGTCTCTGATCTGGTGTGTTGTGTTTCCCAGATTTAAGTCTCTTAAGAATAAATTAAGTTCTGTCATGTACCCAGGACATGAACTATAACTTTGCTTAATTTGTTGTTCTGTTAAAGTTTGACTGTTACAATGCATTTTGGTATTTACTGGCATAAAATCAGTCAGATTTGCCCCCTCCATGTTTTTTTCATGAAGTGGAAAGTAAAATGACATTAAATGAACAAGTACCCTGAATGAAGTACTCTGAGATAAAACTAAAACCTTTCAATGGATAAATACTTTTCATAGTACAGATTTCTAAATTTATTTTAATATGGTCAGTTAAATAAAAAGCTGTTGATAGAATATTTCTTTTTTTCGATTGAAATTCCTTTCAACAGATTTGAGGATAAGATTTGCCTATTATTTGAAGCATCAGAACAGCTTAACTTTGTAATTGAATAGTTGTTGAATGTTGGTGCCAAATGACAATTTCTGTGAATGATCCTTTACTTTGGATATATGCACGATTGGTTTTATTTTATATTTTAAATCTATTAGAAGAAGAAGTTGGCTTTTTCTGTATTAACATATTTTACTAACTAGAGCTTGAAGGGCTGTTGAAGTTAATTCTTTAGCTGCAGATTGAAGTAGTTCATACTTACTGTCCTTGAAGTATCTGTCTCTCTGTCAGGAAATGAGTATAGAATGTGGTGGCCCAATTGACACTGCTTTACAGTAATCTTAAAAATACGAGAAAGAAGGAAAGAGAAAACAGAAGTATCAGTGCCATGTGGCAAAACTACTGGTTTTAAGAATACAGAAGATTAGGTCATTCCCCCTAACTTTATTTAGAATGACAGTATATATGAAACTTTCATAAAGGCAATTTCCATGCATTCAGGGATCTGTTAACTTGCTTTAACGGTTCCGGTGTCAGCCTTTCATGTGGTTGTCTTTGAGAATTTCAAATGCATTTATGGTTCACTTCAGGCTGAAATTACTTGCAAACAGTTCTTACTGTGATCAGTAACATCTTTGATGATGACAGATCTCCTGCAATACTCAGTGCTCATCTCCAGCTCTTCAGTTGCAGTTGTTCTCCTGGCATGGAAGAAAGTTTTCTGCAAAGCTCATTAAAGCTAATTTGAATATTACTTACAGGTGACTAGTATAATATGAATTATTCCTGTAGAAACCAAGTGTTTTATATCCATTCTGTTACCTGAGGGAATGCATAGAATTTTGTTCAACTGTTTTGGCTGTCATGCAAGAAAACTAATTAGTTATTTTCAGGAGCTTTCATGGCATTCTACTTAGGTTTCAAACAGTTGAGTAGAAAATGCAGAGGCATTCTTTGGCTTGAATTACATTTTATGATTTTGATACAATTTTTTATCTATTTTATTTATATATAAAATATTGTTCACACTTGAAGACTTAGGATGGCCAAGAACTCAAAAAACTGAGAACAAGGTAGAGATTTATTTATGCTTTTATATCAGTATAGACCTCACTTATTTTTAAGCTCTCTGAGAAATGGCATAACTTAAAACTTTTTGAGTTTGCAAAAGCTGGTGAAAAATAGATTTATGCAAAATAGATTTTAAAAAAAAGGTGAAAAAAAACCCCTGTTTTGATTCCTGAAATACAGCAGTGACTAGAATTGTATTAAAGGTAAATGGACAAAGGAGGAGGAAAAGGAATAATAAATGTATTATTAAATCTGATTCCATACTGTATGTCAACAAAAAATGCATTCTGCAAGTGGCTGGTAAAATTAGGTCCGTTGCTTTGTGCTTAGATTTTAGATTATTTTAAGTCCAAGGTAACTCTCTAGATATGTGAGTTAAGGAAAAAAGTCCATGAGCTATCAGTCCAGTCTTGTACTTGTGCAGCTAAAAGCTCTTAGCGCAGTTGCAGTTTCTAATATACTGTGCCACTGCTCTGCAACACCAGAAAGTTAAGGAGAGTTACAGCAGTGCAGTGTTGCCAGGTAACATTGCAGAAACTCATCACTGCACCTTGCTCTGCAGGCCCACAGGTTAAGTGAGTACCTAAACTAGCAGCTAATGGACAAGTCATAAAGATCATTCTGACTAACAGAGGTCATTTTAAACTGGCTATAAATCTCCATGGAGTCTGTAGAAGGGAATGCACGAATGCAAGCGTGCCTCATGGATACTTTTATTAACATGTCATGTGAGTGGATTTGGGTTTAAGTTTTGGCTTACCTAAAAATTGGCTTAAATATAGTTTTACAGTACCAGGTTATTGCTCATGTCAGAATGAGTGAGTTTGATTGTGGTTGGTCCTTAAATACTACATTTTCCCAAACTCTCTGAACTGGCCTCTGAGGAGGTCTATTCCCTGGGGTATTTTTCAATTCTGATAATTTCAAGGAAGATTCTGAAATCAGACTGTAAAATATTTATGTGTTAGAGCATTTCCAATCTGAACCTTATGCTCACTTTACAGCTTTTGCTTTATGACAGTTGTATTGGCATAACTAATGGAGCAGGGAATGTTGTTGTCATGATGGAGATGAGCAGTGCAGGAATTTGTCATCTCTGCTTCTAAGGCATATTGTACTATTGTTTTTTTGCTCTGGTAGCTGGGATTTCAGTCAGGATGTCAAAGAAAACAAGAGGCAGGGCAGGAAGAAAAGTGGGGATGTGAGGAAAAAGGTTTATGTGATTAGTAATAGAATCAAAAAAGTTTACACATGTTTGGAGTAGAGAAAAAGTTTCTTTATAAAATTAATTCTGTATTAAAAATGAACATTCCAGAAGATGTTTAAAAGTAGTTCTTGGTCCTCTTGGATGTGTTTTACAATTCTTCTTAAATTGAATATCCAGAGATTCAGATTTTGAAAATTAGGCATAAAATCCTGTAATACCAGGCATTGAAATATTTTCAGGGTTTTGCATACAAATGCTAGCTTTGCATCAAAGCTGAGGCTCTGAATATGCATGCTGAGGAAGTGAGTCCTTAAACCTTAAATACTTGTTCAATTAAACATGTTTCAAAAGTTTGTTTCACCTGTCAATTAGATTGAAACATTAAAGAAATAGCATTCTTTTTTTTTAGTTTTACTTTATTTGTTTCTCCTGATCAGGTGGGTTTTTCCCTGTGTTCCCCCCCATACACCCCTACCCCCCTTTCATTATATCTTTACTCACTCTTCCAGGTTTGTACATTATACCTTCTGTCTCTTGAGTTGTACCTAGTCCATCTGTTCTTGCACTTAGTTATAAAATGTATTGTCCAAGAAGGCATTGCAGTGTTGTATCAGCTTTCCTTTGATAGCTCACCAGTGTCTTACCTAAATATTGGAAACTAACAGAATGACATTTCATTGCATTACCTCTATGTGGAACATTTAGCAAATGTTATTTGATAGTACCTGTGACTTAATATTTTTTAGAGTTAAGAATAAGATATTGTAATGTTACAAATGAATGTTTTGCACTCATTGAATTTATTTTTAATTTTGAATTTTTAAATTATGTGTAAAGATGTGTATGGTCAGTTCAGGTAGTCATTCACATCATCTGTGAATGAGGCATTTGGTTGTGAAAGCCCAATCTCTGTCTCAGTGTTCTGTTCACAGAAGATGAGATTTCAAAATACAAAGTAGGCAACTTACAGTTCCTAATGTTTTTGAGAACAACATGTTCGTGTCTTCTAGTGTAGTTTTAAATGCTTCAAGCTTTGTGTTTTCTTTAAAACAAATCTATATTTTTACAACTGCTTGCTTATTTTTCAAAGCAAATTGCGGTTAAATACTAGGTACAATTCAAGAAGCTTGTTATTGTTGTGCAAACTGAAAATCAATCTTACATGAGTCAGTCAGACTCTTGTTTGGGTTTATTTTGTAAAATGTATGGATTCTAAAAGAAGTTAAAAGGTTGTAAGGCAGAAAATTGCTACTAACCTAGCAAGAAACTGGCTAAACAAAATTAATTTGAATTGATGTAATGTTCTTTTTTGGAATAATTCTCGATCTCATGTTTTCATCTTGTTACAGTGAACCGTTTTCATGTTTTTGAATTGTTTTATCTTTTTTGTGTGAATTCGGATTTTAACTTGGTATTTTCAGGAAAAAATCCTTAGCAGATTATTAACTTTGCTAATTTATTAGCCAAGAATCAGGTAGGGGAGGGGGGAGCAGGGAGAAGATTGGTTGCATTTATAGAAGTGAATAATTAGAAGTTTTCTGGAAAAGATCTACCAATGGTTGATTGTTACTGTTTTCAATCATGACTAATCAATATGAAACTAAATATTCTTTATAAGTTCATCAAACAAATTATGTCTAATTCATATCATAGGAAGCCTGAGTTAACAGATGTAAGCACCAGCATGTAAGGTGTCTATATTTTTGTATGTACTATTAAATTCAGGAAACACTTTTGTGTTTGGATGTTGATTGTCAATATTCTTTCCCTAGCTGACATATTTCCAAGATGATTTCCAGTACATATTGAATGTTAATATGTGATACAGAGAGTATCTGTGATATTTCCATTTGAAGGAACCATACTGTTTAGTCACAGTGCAACATTTAAGCAAATTGCAGGTCTCACTGCTGCCTAGATGCTGTTAAAATGAAAAGACCCAACTTGAGCATAGAAAATGAATATGAATGCTTGTTCTTTACATCCTTGCTGTTGTGCTTCTTACTGTGGTCAAGATTTCCAATAGTGCTTGGTTGATTTAGGATTGCAGTTCTTACGGCGATTTCTGAAAACTCATTATTCACTCAAGAAAAGTAGTGATTTCAAAATCTGTGGGGAAACTAATGTATAAATGCTGCAGATCAGAAGCCTTAGTACAGCTTCCTGATGGTTTTTTGTATGCTTCATGAGAGACTTTTAAGACTGCAATAATATTTTTATAATCTTGACCTACTGTATATATTTTTTGTAATAAAGATGTGGCCAGTGTTTGATTGCATCAGGCTTGCAGATATGTGCACTAAGTATAAATGTGCCAACATTCTTCTATATTCATGAATAAATGTCCATGTCATCTCTTTTCTTTTAAGGAAATGATCATTGACAAGGTTAATGGACAGGTTGTCCCTCGGTACTTGATATATGACATTATCAAGTTTAATGTAAGTACTTTCAATTTTATTGGTTATCATTAGTTATTGATTCTTACTTTAATCTTATTTATATGAGAGCTCCAAAGTAAATTTAAACACCAAAAGCGTTTGGGTGTTTTTGCAACTTGATAACAAGCAATGCATCAGAATTAAGATTGAAAGCAGCCTTACAGTACGTATCAATTTATTTCCACCTGCTCAAGAAAAAAATGGCGGTTTGAAACAGTCTGCTAAACACTGTTGGAATATTTCCCGTTTCTAGAGCATGTTTGAACTATTTACGCAGTGAAATCAATAGGGCATGGAGAAGTTAGCCTGTAAGTGGTATATTTGTTACCAGAGCATCACAGTAGTTGTTAAGCTGCTCTGTCACCTCCTTCTCAAATTTCTGTTTGAAACCAGGCAGCTGGCCCTCTGCTAAGTCCTCAACAGCAGGCTCTCCTGATGGCACAGGCTGTAGGAAAAGTGTGTAAGAAAGAAATATATTGTGGAAGTTGTGGAAAGGGAGAATAAAGTCTATGAATAAAGTCTTTGTGGTCACAGGAAAGAACTGTTAAACAGCACTGAAAATAGGAGACTTGTTTTCTGTAAACCAGCTTTCAAATATGGTAAAGGTTTGAATGTCACCAAAGGGCTCTTGTTGGCATCTTTTATAGATTTATTCTTTTTTTTCATCGTAGCTCATATGTTACTGTGTTTTGGATTTGCAAATCAGCACAGAACAGTGCTGATAACACAGGTATGGTTTTTGTTACTGCTGAGCAGCACTTGCACAGCCTCAAGCCCTTTTCTATTTCTCACCCTACCCCACCAGTGAGAAGGCTTGGGGTGCACAAGAAGTTGGGAAGGGGACACAGCTGGGACAGCTGACCCCAACTGACCAAAGGGACATTCCATACCATATGGTGTCATGCTCAGCATATAAAGCTGGGGGAAGAAGAGCAAAGAGGGGGATGTTTGGAGTTAAGGCATTTGCCTTGCCAAGTCACCATTGTGTGTGATGGAGCCCTGCTGTCCTGGAGATGGCTAAATGCCTCCCTGACCATTGGAAGTGGTGAATAAATTCCTTACTTGGCTTTCTTTACATGTGCAGCTTTTGTTTTACCTTTGAAGCTCTCTTTATCTCCACCTTGGGTTTTCTCACTTAGACCCTTTTCATTCTCTCTCCCCATCTTATTCTAGGGGGAGTGAGGGAGCAGCTGTGGGAATCTTAGCCAGCTACTGTAGTTAAACCACAACGTGTTAAATTTAGTCACTAGACCTGTGACTAAATAGCCCATGGAGAAAACACTCTAGTATCTGTTAATGCTTCTGGAAAAACAAAATTATTATTTCAGTGCACCAGACAGGACAAGAACAGTATTAGTAAACCACAGTGCATTTCAGACTTTCTAAACTACAGTCTTGAGTAAGATACTAGTCAGCTCAATCACTCAGTGTAAGTGGGAATTGCAAATGTAGGCATGGTACTAGTCACCACAAATTACTTTGGTATTCTTGGAAGTGTAGTCATACTGTGAATTAGGCCAGCTGCTTTTAAAAGTAGTAGTTTGTGGGAATAAGTGTTAGATTAGGACTAGAAGCTTTTTGTTAACACATTTAAATTCTGTATCTGGATGTCCTTTCTCTAACCTTTTCTGTAAAGTAGGTGTTAGTTTCCTGGATTCCTCCTATGATTAAGACTTTTCCCTAAACAAGAATTCCATGTAGTCTTCTGAAAAATAGTCTTCTACAGCCACTCTTGAGTTCTCATTTTTCCTTTACATTTTCTTACCTGTTCCTCCTCCTGGGATTCCGTGTTTCTTTACCTTCATGTCTTTCCTTGTCTCTGCACTCCTTTTGTGTCTAACCTGCCATTAACTGCTGTTACTCTTCCTTTAAAATATGCACGCAAGATAAGAAGTGTACAGTCTCCTCCGTCCATCAGTTTGGGATGTGCATATACTCTTCTAGCAAAATAACACTTTTTGGAAGTCATGATTATTTTGGTGAGACTTTTTTTGTGGCAGATGGGGAGGAAACCCACATTTGTAGTGAAGTGCCCAGACTTACCATGATGAATCCCACTTGGCAAACAGGAAAAATGATCAGAGGATTGTCAACTTTTGGGAAAAGTCTCCTGTTGAGCAGGGCTTTAAATGCTTTAAAGCTTGTTTGGTTTTGTTTGTTTGTTTTTTAAATGCACTGGGAACAAGAGAGAGGAGTTAGTTACTACGTAATACTTTTTTAACGTGAAGGACAAATTAAGATAATGTTATCAGTATGAGTACAAGCAGGGCTTTAGCTGCAAGAAGTTATTAGCAATGGCCCTACTGCAAAGATTAAAAAGCACAGCAATTTTTAGGTTAATTTTAGAAGCTTAATTATAGAAATGGGCACCCAAGGATGTTTGGCTTGGCAAGAAATGATCAACAGAATTTTGTTACCGAGAGAGGTAAATGTATTAAAAACTTGTAACTGGCAAGAAAGGATAAGTTCCTGTTTCAGTTGTGCAAGTTAGATTTGTGTTCATTTTTCTAGCAGATCTTCAAATCAGATAATTACACAAAGCACCAGTCCAGTTCAAAACCAAAACATTCTCCCCCTCTGTCCCCACCTTCCCAAACAAACAATGCCCCCTGCCCCTAATTCAAAAATCCCCAAAATCAACCTGACATAAGAGGTTGGTCTGAAATTTGATATTGTTCCCTTGGATCATGAAAGTAGTTGAGTCTTCTTGAAGGTGAATGATGGAATTACTGTACTCACTATCCGTCTTGTGATAAGATTTCCAGCATGTCCCCCTTCCTCAGTGACCCAACATACTCTGTTCTTGGAGATGCAACTTCATGGAATGCGATCTGTGGAAATGCACATACAAACCCCATTGATGAACACCTTTGCTGAGGCAAACCTCATGTTTTAGTCGGATATAGCAAACTAGAGATATTTTCACCTGAGCTTATTCTCAAATGCTCAACCTGTTCTGCTAGCTGAGTGTTGCAAAGTTGTCTGGCTTTTTCAGAATATTCCTTCTGAAATACTGCATTCACAAATTCCACAGTACATCCCAAAGACTTATGTACACTATTAATACTCATGAGAATTTATGTGCTAGGACGACCAGTACTGACACAAAAATACAGAAATTAGTCCTAAAATAAGGAAATATATAGTTTTTCAGAATGCAACATGTAGTATAGTAAGATATATATACTGGAGTACTTGAGGAAAACATGCCAATAATCTATCTTGGTTGTCTCTTTCCATGATAAATTTTGTATTGAATTCTGATGCTTATCACATATAGCTGCTGCAAAAGTCAGTCTTCAGGAATGCTGATGGAATCCTTTGACTCAATTTCTTTTACTTACTCTTTCTGTGACATCTGGTTTCTAGAAACTTGTGGTAACACTTCCCATTGTGTTACAAGAGATGCCTGTGTCAAGAAAAACAAATGATTCTTCAGGACATTTAAAAGGATTTTTTTTTTATTGTAACTTTCTTCAGTCTGAATCATGATGTCAATTGTTATTAATAGCAACTCAAAATCTGACATTGCTGTCTCACTGCTTTCATCTCACATGCTAAAATCAAATTCATAGAAAGGAAGCTGTATCATAGTGAAATAAGCCTGCCTTCTGGCCTCAACTCTGAGGGGCCACAGAACAATCTCTGATTTTTCTTTTCTGCTTTGTTTGGTTCTTTCTATAAAGAACAACTCAGATGACATAAAATTATCATAGAATATACAGAGTTGGAAGGGGCCTGTCAGTACCATAGAGTCCAACTCCTGGCCCAGCACAGGACACTCCAAGAATCTCACCGTGTACTTGGTGGCTTTGTGCAAACGCTTCCTGGACTCTCTCAGGCTTGGTGCTGTGACCACTGGGGAACCTCTTCCAGTGCCCAGCCACCCTCTGAGTGAAAAACATTTTCCTGATAGCCAATTTGAACCTCCCCTGACTCAGCTTCATGCCATTTCCTCGAGTCCTATCATCGGTCATGAGAGTGAAGTGATTGGTGCCTCCCCCTCTGCTTCCTGCCATGAGGATGTTGGAGACCACAATGAGGTTGCCTCTCAGTCTTCTCTTCTTCAGGCTGAACAAACCAAGTGACCTCGACTGCTCCTCCAAACCCTTCACCATCCGCGTGGCCCTCCTTTAGACACTCTCTAAGAGCTTAATGGCTTTTTTATATTGTGGTGCCCAAAACTGCACACAATATTCAAGGTTAGGCCACCCCCAGCACAGAGCAGAGTGGGACAATCAGCTCCCTTGACTGGCTGGCGATGCTTTGCCTGATGCCCCCTAGGACACAGTTGGCCCTCCTGGCTGCCAGGGCACTGCTGACTCATATTCAACTTTGGACCAGGACCCACAGGTCCCCTTTCTGCACCACTGCTTTCCAGCATCTCATTCCCCAGTCTATACACATAACTGAAGTCTGTTCTGAGAGGCTGCATATACTGATAAATGAAACTGTGTGAGGGGTGGGATCCTACTACTCAGTCTTCGTCCTGTTTTAAAGTAGTTAAAATGGTCCCTGGCACACTTTTGGTCCTGGCTCGCTGCTTCTCAAGAACTCAAGAACTGCTGAGCAGTTCTTAAGAGTAGTTTAAAGTTTGACATTGCTCAGGAACCATTCTTGTCAGATGTTCTGAGGTCTCATAGTTTTCTTTTTAGAGAGTATGAATGTGGTCAGATAACTGATGGCTTCAGGGACAGTGATGAGGCATTTGCCCTGTAGGTTCACTAGTGTGGATGTACCCATGTGTGGGTGTGGGGCTCACCTCTCTGAAGTTCAGAAAGTGCTGTTTTGTGAAATATCAGGTATTCTGCTATTAATGTGCCTTTAGGGGCTTAGGGCAGAGGACATGCAGGCTCCTTCTGTAGAAAAGAAGAGAGGGAATAAGGTGAAATAAAAAATAGTAGTATATCATGATATACTATGATATAACAGACAGCACAAATCTGTTGTGGAGGGTTAAAGAAGATCCAAGAAGGATGAAAACTCTATGGAGAGGATGGCACCAATATGGGAAAGATGTCATTATCATCTCAAATCACTTGTGAAATGTTTCTGTGAGTAGGAATCAGTTATAACACAGTTTGTCTTTTCTTACAACCTATTGGATTTTTTTTCTCAAGAAAAATCTTTTTCTCACTGAAAAATGATAAAGTCTTTAATAAAAATTCATGTGTTTATTTAGCTTTTAATATTCTAATTGAGGTGGTTTTTTTCCCACATTCATGTCACTGGCTATGTGTGAGCTCCATACACTTGAAATCTGGATTTTTCATATTCCTCTGAACATAAAAGCCTAATGGCACCCATCATTCCTTGTGGTGTTTAGCCTTAATGGAGTACAGAGCTGAATCCCTGCGGTGCATGTTTGTCTTGGTTTGAGACCCCTCAAAAATCCAATTTCCAAGTCCAAGCCCCCCTCCCACAATTTGCTTCAGTGTGAGAGGGTTTTCAGACAAAACACAGCTACTCAGCATGGGGGGAAGGGGAAAATACTTACAAGGTTTATTTACATGCATATATATATATAGGTAACAACTACTGGTTTTATGATGAAATAATAATATATTTACATTAGATTAAATTTCTCTTTTTGTTCAACAAGAGTCCAGGAAGAAAAGAGAAAAGTCTTTTTGTCACTTTTCAGGTCACAGTTCCTTCAAATTAGTTTCTGTGGTATTAGTTAGCGTCCTTCATTTTTAAGGCAGCAGATTTGAGTATTGCAGTCAGAATTTTTCTGTTCTTACTCTGTGAAAATCCTAATCCCTCAAGCCCGAGTCTTTGAGGGACTTCCTTAGAGATTTTCACTCCTCTTCTCCGGTGCTGCTGCATTTCAGAACTCCTCTTCAAATGGAAGTCCATCCCTCTTTCTAAAAGAGGGTCTCTAAAAGGAGTTTTGGGGAGATTTAATTCAGTCTTACCCCCAAAACAGTCTTCACTGAGTTTTCTCTGTTCTGTTGCCAGCTCTCTCTCCTTGCAGGACATCATCTCTCTGCGTCTTTGAGCCTGGCTCCATGCCATCTTGCTGCTGCTGGCTATCTTTTTGGCTTTCAGCCACTGCTGCCTCTGTTCAGCTCTGCATACAGCTGTCCTTTTCCCCCCTCACATAAGAGGGTAAAAGAAGGTGGGATCCAGGGATCTCTCCAATTCTTTCGGAATCCCCCTCAATCGCCAGTCTCAGGGGGGGCTCCACTCAACTACCGCGCTGCTCCAGGCCCCCCAGCCAGGGGCTGAAGAAGGGGGCCTGCTGGCCCTCCCTCCTCATGGCTTCACAACATGGCTACAACTACCTCAACTTTCTTTTCTTCCAGCCTGTGCCTGTATGTTGATTTTTACAGTAGTGAAATGTAGCTTCTGATTGGCCCTGGCACACCAGGAACACCACCCCCCCAGGGTTAACCACTTTTTCTAACTCCAGGGCAAAACACTTTTTATCCCAGGACAATGTTACTTTTCAGCTTCTTGATTTTCCTCTGTGTGTAGTTGAGTTCATTATTATGAACTCATAGTAGCTGTATTGCACTAGCTCTTTCACCTGAATAGTGAATAAGAAGTTCAGATTTGGTGGATAATTCTAGTGTAACAGAGGAAGCTGACAGTAGAATAATTAATAGCCCTAGAAGCAAATACAGGGAAATCCAAATCCCTTTTTGTCTGAAACAATCCACAAGAGAAGGCGTCTTCATTCTCCAATCATCTTAGAGACAACTCTTCCTGAAAAACCTTGTTTTGAGAAGCTTTTTCTGAGATAATATTCAGTAGCTACATGTAAATGTATAGACACTAAACTTAAGCAACTATTTTTTTCCTTAGTTAAGTAATAAAAAGTAACACTGGCATGAGACAGGATCTAATTAGTGCATTCTTAGCAAGGATGCTGAAAGTGAATACTACTTTCCTTTTCCTTTCTAACCCTGGCCTTTAAATTTTTAAACTCTAGCCAAGTTTTCATGAGACCAGATTGCAATGGTAAGAATAGACTGAATGCTTGAAAAAGAATAATTATTTAGACGTTTAGAAAGGAGATAGAATTTTGATTCAATTTCCTAATACTCTGTGCATTAAATTAAGTCAAGATCAAGATTTCTTAGGTTGTCATTATACATAGCAATGCTGTTGCTATTAGATAAAATTTGTCATGGTAAATAGGTATGCTAGTCATAAATCCCACTTACAGCCAATGTGCTCATTGAATTAATGCGTGAAAAATGTTTGTTTTAAATCCCTGTAAAATATTACCTTGTCTGACTTTTCCATTACAAACTTTATTTTAAAACAATGTAAGGTTCACAGTACGTGCTGTCTCTTAGTTGCTAGCCTCTTAACCTTATCTTAAAAAGGTGAAACCTGTGAAAGTTTTGAGGGCACAATTCAGAGGTGCAAGTGTTTAATTGTATCTTTTCTGTTTAAAAATGCACCTGGCTGCCAGTCACCCTTCCACTCTTAATTTTAATTCTGAGGCTCTATTTCAAATGGTACCTCCTGAAAATATAGATTTAAAATACTTTTTTTACTAATAGTACTCTTGAAAATGAGGATGCCATGCTCGTGTTTGCTCTTGCACCCTCAATTATTTATTGCAGAGACTTACCTAACAAACACCCAAATGTTTGTAATGGTGCTCTTAATGTGTGTTATGTTCTTGACATCTGTATATATCACTTCATTCCTTCATGGCTCAGGGTGTCAGGTAAATGAAATGAGCATCCACTCTGTTGTGTCTTGCTTTGCTTTCTGTTCACTCTGGGAGAGGTGCATTAAGTTTACTTTCTCTTCCTCCTCTGGTTTTATGGTGCTGTTTGTTAAGAGCAACAGCAGCTTGGCCAGGTAATGTGTTTCAGTATTCTGAAGTTCTGAAAGGGTAGCATTGCAGTATAGGAAGAGCAACAAATGGTGAGCCTGTAGGATGGAGAATCAACATGGTAAGGGAGTAATGCTGCAGAAGCCTTTGGATCTGTGGAGCTGGATTGGCAGAAATACATCTTAGCTAGTTGTCTTTTCAAAGTCTCAGTTGATCATCTTTTGTCCATCATTGAAAACCTGACTTGAATGTCTCAGTAGCACAATTTCCAAATCTTCATACCTCTTCTGTAAACTTTCAGACAGTTAATTTGTATTTTCTTCACTGTTCCTCCTTGTACTTGAGTAAAGTGCACAGCAACTGAAAAGTAGGATTTCTATGCATTTTTACATCTCTTTTTTAAAAATGTCTCCTTTGCTAACATGACTGCATAAAGTAAATTATTGCTGAAGAGTGATAATTAGTACATGCTGAACAGGATGTCTTTGCTGGTTTTGTGTTCTTAATTTTGTATTTTTTGTCTAGTAAGCTGCTTGTTGTTGGGGAGCATTGTTTAGTGGTAATTAGTTTGAAACCTGACTGTTTTACTTGCTGGTCAGACTGTGTGAAGAAAACATTATTTCTTCCTTTCCCTTACATCTCTGATCCTCCTTGTCCCAACCCAGGGGGCACTGTAGATCACAGTGAAGGTGGTTTGTTCTCCACATTTTCCAAAATAGAGAATGCTTAATAGAATATTATATAAAAGCAAAGGGAGTGTATTAAATTTTGTCATGTCCTGTTTCATTCTCCAAATGTGTTACTCTCGTTAGAACCTTTTTGAATGGCAGATTATCACTAGTATAATTGTCAGAGGAAGGGACACAAAGTGTTGCTCCTGGGAGAGAGATACAGGACAAGCAGTTCTCCAAGAGTAACTTTAGAAGTTGTCTCGGTATTAAATCCTTTATATTTTTCAGGTTCTGTATGTTTTACTTGCTTACTCTGATGTGATACTTTTTCAGGAAACCATGAAACATGCTCCAAAAAATCCAAAGTCAGACCTGAATGTTTAAGTTGCATTGTAAATGAAAATAACTCTGAGATATTTCAAACCTTAAACACGATTTGGAGAATAAAGTCCACAAACAAATTTTTTGTTCTTAGATGATTTTCTTAAAGAACTTTTCTCAGTATCTTTGCTAAACAATTCTTTGCCTTTCATGTTTTTAGCCTTAAAAGCCCCTCACTTTTATTTGCAGTATCTTTTTATCTTGTTGTTATGCTAGGAAATGCTTATGATTAAATAGAAAAACTGTCTCCCTCATCTTGCAGTTTATAAGTCATTCCCATAGGAACTGCCAAGTGGAATTAAAGCCAGCTTCTGTCTCAAGCAAATATAGAGATCTCTCAAAAATGTGGCAGTAATCACAGCTGAAGTGGAAAATGTGAAAAACTTTGCAGTGGAGCAGGTTTTGCAGTTGCAATATCATGTCCAGTTTTCTGTGTACTGGGAATGAAGTCTAACACAGGGCTTTTCTTGTCCAGTATCTTTCAAAACAGAAAAAACTATAAGCGAAATAGAGTATGATTGGGAATCATATGGAAGCAGTGAGAGTGTGTTCAAATGTTGTCATGTCTTATTTTCCTAACTTAGATTTAATTACTCCTTTTCTGCAATTAATGTAGCCATAATATTCATTTTTTTCAGCTTTCTCTCTGTCTCTTACCTTCCCATCTTTTTCCTGTTTCTAGGAGAAAAAAAGTAGAGAAAAAAATAGTCAAAATTAATTGGAATGATGTACCAAATATAAAATAACTATATAGTTCAAGATAGGTTTTATGAAGGTGAAAGCAGGACCTCTCTAGTATTTTCTTTTCCATACCTAATTGGGAGAGAATTGGGATTATTCAGTCTGGAGAAGAAAAGGCTCAGGGGAGATCTTATAGCACCTTTCGGTATCTGAAGGGGGCCTACAAGAGAGCTGGAGAGGGACTTTTCACAAGGACCTGTAGTGACAGAACAAGGGGAATGGCTTTAAACTGAGAGTAGGTTGAGATAAGATACTAGGAAGAAATTCTTTTCTGTAAGGGTGGTGAGACACTGGCACAGGTTGCCCAGAGGAGCTGTGGATGCCCCATCCCTGGAAGTGTTCAAGGCCAGGTTGGATGGGGCTTTGAGCGACCTGGTCTAGGGGATGGTATCCCTGCCCATGACAGGGGGATTGGAACTACATGATCTTTAATGTTGCTACCAATCCAAACCATTCTGTGATTCTAATACGTCTGAATACCCTGACTGACTGTTGTGATCTAGGAGAGAATGCGAAGGCTATATTTTCATCCTTTTTAGAATATTTCTCTTATTTAAAAGAAATATGAAGAAAAATACTACTTTTCTTTTGAAATGAGTATTACATTAATCAGTATTTCTTATTCATAAGCTAAGCATGCACACAATGAACTAGATACCTTAAAAGAAGATTATGTATTGAAATGATGGATATGAAGTCTTCAGGAGTATAACATCTATTACAAGCTGATACTTAATTTTTAGTTCTATCACGGTTTAGGAAACGTAGGTAGTTCCTTTTCTAAGATAGTATTTGTGAATAAGTGCTGATTGTTACTACTTTTTTTTTGTTCTCTTTTCTAGTTTTTAGGAGACTTCATACTTACTGTACTAGTCTTTTTTTAAATACCATGAAGTGATTTGTATTCTAAGAACATCAGTACCAGAATCTTTTCAAGTATGAAATGCCTTGAATAATGTCTTTAAGATGAAGGAATTTTCCCACAGTTCTTTAATTCACTGGAGTGATAATTCTTTATCATAAAGACAGCCACGTGAAAACCCATAATAGCTATTCCTATGAAGAGTCATTGTGAATGGCTGGTAGAAAGGAAGGCAGTGTGAGACGAGTAGAAGCAGAAAGAGAAAATAGTGACTGGATCATCTAGTATCTGTTGCAATTAAGGTTAAGAATGCCTCCATACTACATGCAACAAAAGCACTAGGAAGAATAATTGGAAAAAGCAGAAACAGTAAAATCCTGTGTTTGATATTGCAGGTAGCCTAAATTCAGTGTAAAATGAATAATTAAAATTTTTATTCCCATACACAATCTTTTTGTGTGTAAATATCCGATGATGATAATGACACATCTATTTTATCGTTATAGGTTATTGAGAACTATGACTTTTGCTTCTGTAATTGAAATGGGAAGTTCATCTACTCCTCAGATTACCTGAGGGGGAGGCAACCGGTCTAGACAGAACAAAATTCCTTTTGGTTCTAAGCACTTACATCCCAGTAAAATCCCCTTATTGAGTTCTGTTTTTGAGGGCTCAGAAAGATTTCTAAATGAAGTCACTGTAAATGCAATCAAACAATGAATTGGACTGAGATGTCTGTGCTCCCAAAATAGCAGCTACTAAGCTTTCGATGCCTAACTGGGGCTTTGTAATCAAAAGATGGGGCTTAGGGTTCATCCATGCTAGATGCCTGTTTCCATAAGTCTGCCTTTTTACTGCCCAGTGTTAGTCATGAGAATAATGATTTAGCCACTTGAACTGATAGTAAATATTCTGCTTTGTATGTGTTACCTTTACACTGGTGCTGCAAACTTATCATCCACTTGAAATTACAGAGTTTTATGGTTTTTTTTCTTGAATTTGTTTTAAATTTTGAGCAATCCAAGAAGAGTAAGGAAGGGAGAAATGTTTGTATTACAATCTACCTTTTCTGTTTTGATCTTATCTCTTTACCCACAGTTTTGATAGTCCTGCTGTTTCATTCAAGTTATGTTTGCTAATAAAAAACCCCTCTGGGGCTATATTTTTATGTTCTGTTGCACCTCGGTGTTAGCCATTGGCTACAAACTTCTTTCCTTTGTTGGTTTGTACATTTTTGAATTTATATTCGGTGATTATTTTTTCAAGTAAATACCAAAAATTTATTATATGTCTTAAGCAATCTTTTTAATAGATCTGATTCTCCAAACCATTTTTGTTCTGTGGAAAATCAAAGCGATATTCCATTTTTTAAACTATCAGCATATAAATAGTAATTATGTTCTTGCTGCATGTTGGTTGTATTGTTACAATTGAAACAATATTTCACATGCTGTACCTCACTGATGCCAAGATAAATTTTAGAAACCATTTTGAGACTGCTGAATGCCTTGCCATTGTCATATCTCTTTTGAATATTTGAGTGTTAAAAATTAGAAAAAAACCCAAATTTTAGCATGTATTTTTAGATTATATTGCTTGTCATGCCTTTTGCCTTTTAGAAATGAAAACTTGAGGATCATAATTCTATAAAGTTTTTCATTTGTCTAATACCTTACTTTTAATCCTACTTTAAAAAGAAAACTTCATAGGAAATGAAAAAAACCTTTTAGGTAAATGAATATAGTAATAATCTTATTTGGAGACTCAAACAGCACCTTCAGATTGTTTTTACATAAGGCTATGCATATAAAAAAAGCAGCATCAATGGAACCATGGTCAGAAGAAATAAGTGCCAGATCATTAATATAAAATGCAAATTATTAGACTACATGGTCTTCAGAAGATGGGAGAACTAATAATGGGCTTTCATTGGAAATGCAGATGTCAGCTGTGGGTGCCTTGAATTGTCAATAATAATGTTAAACACAGGGTAGAATATCAGGCTGAGCTTATCCTTTATTCTTCTCCCAAAATCATTAAAGCTAAGACAGTTGTGACATATGTTCCTCTATGGCTCAATAAGTGAAGACGTGCATGGAACGTATATATGTATGTGTTCTGAATTATTCATGTCTCAGGTACTGCTCTGGAGAAGCAAATGGAGCATGCTTTGCTGGTAGGTAGGCTTCAACCATATCTCATTGAGGAAAAAAAATAAATATTCTCTGTTTATCCCTGGTCGTGCCAGTTATCAGCTGTATATAGAGGCCCAGGCATTATTTTTCTTTTTAATATAGCTGCATTGGGAGAAAGCCAAATAAACACCAAAATCAAAGAGAGAGTACTTTTGTGGAATTTAGTGCCTACATAACATGTTGTCTGCATGCATTTAGATAAAGGACTTTCTGTGTAATGCTCATGGAATTTGCCGAGCTGTAACCACAAGGTCAACCATAGAGACAGAGGAAGGGAAACTTAAACCTGGAGAATAGTAGTAGATCCTCCTTTCTTCTTGCAGAGAGAGAGGTAGGGTGTGCAGCAGAAATCATGTTATTGTCTTACCTCTGTCTCAGGAATTCCTGCTATCTTCCTGTGTGTAATGACCTGGGATCTGAGTTACTCACCAGGTGTAGCATGAGGTTGTGACTTCAACATCAAGGTCTCTGTGAACTGGGTGGAGGGCAGGAGCACAGTCTGACAGTTGTCCAAATTCAGTCTCTCAGCACTCATTTGGAGCATTGTTATAGAAACTCTGGTTTTGGTGGGTGGGTGTGTTTTTCTTGGTGATGGCCTTTTTTTGGTTTTTGTTTTTCTGTGGTTTTTTGTTTGTTTGCTTGTTTGTGTTTCTTTTTAATCTGTGCCTTCTGCCATCCGCTCAAGACAATGGATATTAAATGAGATGCAGACTCTGTTTTTTTAGTGATTTTAAACATGCATTTCTTTTTGTGGTACACTATGTTCTTATGTGACATTATGTATGAGTTCTGTTAAGAAGTTAATTTCAAGTAACGTAAGTTTAAATTTAGAAATGTTGAGTCCTGGATGGATTTCAAAGTTCAGTAGGAATCTCATTTTATGTTTTGAAATTGTGTGAAGGATTGTGTTTAAAATCAAAACCATATTTTAAAGTGCCACATCTATTGCAAGCCCACTCCATGCTGTGACCTTAGTGCAATGCACGAAGGTTGAACAGGTGAAAAGAACTCAGCTGCTCGAGGAAGAGGTGTTGATTTAACAGATGACTCTTCTCTTAAGTTTTGTCTAAGTGATATTTTGCTTTAGGATACATTTAATTTGCAGTGAGAGATAAGTGTAACTTTGTAGCATAGATAGGAGACAGATGCTATTTGTTAATTTTGTTTTACCCTTTGCTGAAAAACTTATTTTAGGTTAAAAATGCCTAGAACAGGAATTATCATGTAACGTACTCCAGTAACTATGCACTTGAGCAGTGGTGACCTTCATCCTTCTTGAATAAGTGAAAATGTACATATTGAAATAAAATCTCAAACATCTGAATGTTTAAATTAATAAAACATCTGTATTACCTAAAACCATGCTATTATTTAATGCCTGGGTTTAGATTATACATGCATCAGTGTTTTGGGTTTTGACTTCTTTTAAATATGTGCTTTGTACACTAAATAATCTCTTCCTGTTTTTGTCAAGATCTGAATTATTTATTGCAGCCTATGTTACCCTCCTACTTATTTGCTAAAAGCTAGAATTTTATCACTTCAAGTTTTTGGATATGTCTGGGATAAATGCATTGTATATTAGCAACATTTTTCATAATTATGGCAACTGTCTAATAACAAAGAAAAAGCTGCCCTTGTCCAATATTGCTTTTGTTCAGTATGTCCTTCACTTAAATTCAATGCTATGCTAATTTACTTATTTTTAATGTCCTGTGCCTTTGTGAGAATTAACTACTCCTTGACTTCTTAGTTTCCTAGGCTGATGAAGAAGTTGCTCGGCAGCATTGTTTGTGTTTTCTCATCTCATACAGTCTTATGTCAACCTAGCTCTGACCTTTATGTGATGGAACCTAGTTGTAATATACTCTTCTGCTTAACAAGCTTTGGAATAGAAATATATGATTGACAGAACTGCAGGAAATAATTAGTTCCAAGCAGATGAAAAAAGTAAAAGGATTATTTAAAGGAAAAGAAAGTGATTCAGATGGTTTATGGTGCATATGAAGTCATCTCAGCTTTTAATTTAACTGTAAAGGGATTGAAATAAATTTAAATCACTGTACAAAAGCATTTCTGACTGAGTCATTGTAAAAAAGCTTTCTGAATAACTTTACTGCTTATTGGAAGCTCAAATGTATGAAATACTAATTAGTTAATTTGCTCTTTCAGACCTACTAATAAAATACAGCTGAGTGGAAGAGCTTCTGTAGGAAAGAGAGCATGTGCACTAGATCTTGCTGAAATGTACCTAGAGAATTATGGTATTCTTTGAAGTAATAAAAAATATGTATACACATTTCCCAGGAAAGAATTCTTCAATCAGTTCTTCAGTCAGTTGTTACAGGGGTCAAGATGTGTTTTTTATGTTTTAATTAGATGTGCAAACCAGGATAAGCTCAGTCACTGTATAGATGAGTACTCAAGTATGCTGTACATGGGAGGAGAAAGAAAGGAAGGAAAGAAAGAAGGAAAGATCGATTAATTCTCTGGCATTTTGTCTGTGGCACTTAAAAATCTGTAGATCGTGCAGCTGTATTCTGTGGCAAATGAGTAAAGAGTAAGCCCCAATCTCCTGCGCTTGGGATTTTTCCATAGTCTAATTTTCCATTCATTTGAATGGCTCTTTACTAATAACACCTTCATGCGTGAAAGGAAGGCAATGCCGAAGGCAATAGTTAACAACCAGATAAGTAAGCTTTCTTCTTCTCAAGCGTGGATCAGTGAACAGAGATTAGGAGACATTTCACCCATGTTGTCTGTCACAGGCTTTGTACAGGATGTGCTTCCCCCTCAGAGTGATGTTGGCAATGCTGCCTGTTCCTATATAGACTGAAACAGAGTCCTGAAAGAAAGTGGTCGTGAATTACATGTAGTTTGGGAGCAATGCGTAGTTCTTAAAGCTGTTGTCATGGACAACTGAGGACTTTTGTTAGAGGTCTTGTAAGGATCTAATACTAGGAAAGAAATGTAAGACAAACTTAATGCCCCTTTGGGAGCATGAAATGCAGAAGATTGTGGTGAAAGCCAACATGAGTTTGGAGAGAACTGATAAAATTCATGTTGGTCTAAAATTGGCACTCCGTTTTTCTCCTAATTGAGATATCTGTTCATATATTACTTATTATATCTCTTACCTTTTTATGCCTCATCAGAATGTCATTTTTCCATTTTTTCTTGGCATTCTTTCCGACTGACCAGTTCAGATCCTTTCTGATGCACGTTAGAGCAGGGCTTTTCTTCTTCTGGCTGTATTTAGTACAGAAAATACCCGGGTGCCGATTCTCCTGCTCAGCTGTACGGCTGCCATTAATGATTTGAGTCTCATGTCTCCTTAGTTTCCTGTGCTCGTTGCTTTCAATTTTTGAAAAATCTGGTTTGGAAGCCAAGGTTCTGTGAGCTTATTCCTGTGGACTGTGAAAGGAACATGTTTTGAAAACTATTTTCTTGTGTGAATGGGGGGGCTAAATGAAGGATGATCTCAGGTAAATAACTTTCAGTGCTGTATCATGTTTGTAACAATGCAAATCTACAACTTTTTTGCCTTATTGCTGCGAAAGCGGCATGTCTGATTGAAATGAACTTTAGAATTTATAAGTTGACAGTTACTTATTTTGTGCTACTGATAATCCACAGTGCATTTTCCTTACTATTTAATGTTCAAAATATAATAAGTCCATTACAAACCATTATTAATCTGACAAATGCGCATTTTGAACGCTCATACTTATCTGGTGCAATGCATCAAATGTATAAAGAGAATGTAAAGCTGCTGTTTTATTTCAGATCTTGAAAGGTCAGAGTGTGCTACTGAGACTTAGCAAAGGGTTTTTACTACCTTTTTGTGCCTGAGCCATCACATATCATGCAGGTTTTTGTAGCCATTGTTTACTGACACATTTTCCAACTGCAACTATATTCTTCTCTTTTCAGTGACAGAAAAATGAACATTTATTTAATTAATGTTTCTTTCAAGGCATTAATATAATACATTTGAAGCAAGGAATTCACTTAACTGTGTAAATATCATTTTTGTATTGTCATTAATAGTATTGTGAACAAAATGAGCTAAATGACTTCAGAGGAAAACTGTGTGGAAAGTATGTAGCTATGATGTAAAAGCTATAAGTATGGAATATTTAAGTTATTTTACTTAATTTTAAAGCTATTTAAATATTTCCTTCACCTATGCTTGAATGCATATTACAGGTTTCTATCTTTCTATGAACTTTTATTTGATTAAGCCTCTTACAGCCTGAGACAAATGCTTGAAAACAAAGTTATTTGGGAAAAATGTAATGTTTTGGTAATATTTTTATATATATGTAGAGTTCTAAGTGTTGTGTGAGGAAAACTTAGTTCAAATAATTTGGTGTTTCATTTTAATAGTGATTTTTGTAACTTGGCAGGGACAGCCTGTTGGAGACTGCGATTTTAATGTTCGACTTTCATGTATAGAGAAAGAGATTATATTTCCACGACATGAAAAGATGAAAAGTGGTCTTATCGACAAAGCACAGGAACCCTTCAGTGTTCGAAACAAACCATTTTTTGACATCTACACTTCAAGAAAGGTAAGCTTGATTTCAGTTGTTTTATACTGGAGGCAGCAAAGCAGTGATAGGCATAGGTTTTCCCTCAACTTTTTTGTTGTTGTTTCCAGCTAGTTCCTCTGCTAACCAAGTGTTCAGCAATGACTGGGAGGGCAAGTGGCAGCTTGGAATACTTTGAAAAGTGGTTCTTCTGAACTACTATTTTCTCATATTTAAAATGCGTACTTTGGCAGAACCTGATTCTTTAGTTTCATAATGTCGAATGATGATACAGAAGTTAAGAGTTTTAGGTTTGAAATGTCTCTGTGCGCAAGGGAATATTTGAGAGCTGTGTTATTCATACTATCCTCCTTCTTAGGTAAGAATATAATGTTCTTTTTACTTCCAGTCCCCATTTGGCCATAGGATAAGAATCATGAGTCGCGCTTGAACTCCTGCTTCATGTTCAGCAGTGATTATTAAGAGCCCATCCTAGTTAATGTCTCCACATTTTACTTATTAAAATACTGCCCTAGGTCTTCTGAAGTAATGCATATGACTTGCAAATACACATATGAGTTCCTGTCTTTCGTAGTGCTCTCTTTTCTTCAGTATAGACATGTAAAATACTTTTATTCTCTTCTGTGAATTAAATGGCTCCTGGATAATACTTTCTTCTAGAAGAACTTGTTTTTCTCGGCACTGCTGTTATAGGTAGTCCTGTGTCTCATTAGCACAGAGCAATGAACAGCAAATTGCCAGTTTTCATTTCCTTTTGTCATTTCCTCGATCCTGTTGCAGGTAATGAATCTTGCTCCAAGAGGAGCAGTAATTGTATTTTGGATAACCAGGAGTGGCTAAAAAGTAAATAAAGAGATAAAATGTAAGTTGAACTTCGGAAAAAAAAATGGCAGAGATTAGCAGTTTTTGGAAAATTTAAGTCATGAACAATTCTGCGAGAGGTTTGTGTGGATAAAGCACTATAAATGTTTTGATCACTTCTCTGTGTTGTTGCATTTTTGGGTTGTCTGTTTTAGATCAACGTTGTGAATGTGAAGTAAATTTTTCATGGGGTAGGGAGGAAGGCTGTTTGTCTGGAACATGTAAGTTTGAGCTGGAAATTAAAGGAAACTAGAGCAAAAGGAACATGTCTTACAAAGGGTTTCTTACATAATTTGATAGTTTCTTGAAGAGTTGTGAAGTTCCAGGTTATGTGACCTCATCTAAAAATCACAAAAAGAATGTGGTTGGAAGCGTTCTTAGAAAAACTTCTAGTAAAACACATCTGTAAACAAATATCATGCTAGTTAAATCTAATTGCCAGCACATGACTAGTGAAATGATCCTCCACTTGCCAAAACCTAGGAAATAAAAATTATTCTCAAATTATTCTCAATAGCTCTTTTTTTGTCTAAAGGAGATTTCTGAATTGACCATGTGCATTCCACTGTGTGGGATTTTAACACTTTTTAGAGTCAGAAATGAAATTATGTTTTTTACTGGTCTTTTTCTGTCCTTCTCAAACTCTGAGCATAAGCACTTTAAGACATTGACTGTCTTATTACCCAGCAGTAAAGCATCAAATATGTTGGTGATGGGAAAAAAAATTATACATGGCTAGAATTGTTTTTTCATAATAAACTTATAATTGCTTTCGACACAATATTTCTACAATATTTTTTCATTTTGTCCTTGTCTTTGTCACCAGGTTTGATTAACTTGTGAATTATAAAATGAAGTAGTTATCTGGCCAATTTTTTTTATTTTTTGTAAAGAATATTTCTGTATGCAGCAGTTGGAGATACACACAGAGAGCAGAAGGGGTAGAGTTATTTGCAACACAGAGTGAATAGCTATTGTTATTTTTCTCTTATTTAATAATTTCAAACATTTATGCTTTATCTACTCTGTACATGTATTAGGCCAAATTGGTAGGAAAATAAAGCAAGTAGGAGTAATTTCCTGGGTTTTATCAAATTATATGTTTTGAAAGATTCTTTTGATCTAGGTTTCTTTTTGTCAGTTAACTTTTCCACAAGTTACAGTTACTAAAAGTCAATGCCTGGTTTCCACAACAGTTATATAGCACATTTTCTTTCTCTGAGGATTCCTTTCCATCTGAGGAGAGTTTTGCTGCCTTTTTTTATGAGTGATGAATATATCCTTCAAGCACATACAATGGTGACTTAGGCAGTTTGAGAAAGCAAGCCATCTGAAAGTGTGAAACACAGCTATCTTTTCTGGTTTTGTTACTTATGCTTTTTAAAAACAGTATTTGAAGATAACAGTAACTCTGAAGTACTGGCTAAAATACTAAGGACATTGCAGTCTGCATTTGAGATTATTATGTTGCAAATGCAGTTCGGTCAACAAATTTTCACCCTAATATGTTATCATCACCTTAAAAACATCTTTGGGATAAGAGTATCTGTACACTTTTAATTATTTGGGGAATTTGGGTTTGGTGTGGCTTCCTTGGTGGTTTTTTTGGTTTTTTTTAATGGGATTTTTTTTCCTAGTTGGTCTGGGGTAGGTTTTTTAAGTGGCACTCATGGCAGACTCTGAAGCTTTCTACATTTTGGGTTTGAAATAGCCATGGCTTTCCCATTTTTCTTTTTGTACAATGTACATTATAGAGTTTTTTTGTCCTCTTACCTAGTGAAACATGTTTTTCCTACTACTATCATAACAGAAAACTTCTTAGGAGGTTTAAAATCTGATCATTGTTTTCAATAAGGAGTTTTATGTCAATATTTAGAAACTGTTTGTGTGCCCTATGATAACTGTAGGGAGTTTTAGGTAGTAGTACCCATATTGATGTGAAGTTTTATCTAGGACAATATTAATAAATGTTTAAGACAAACAATTATTGATTCAAAAGATATTTCAAATATATATCTGCTCAAAAGAGTAGTGTTCATAAAAATATATTCTCAAAAGAATAATTAAAAGAATAATATTTAGACTAAGAATTATTGTTGCTATTATTTACATCAAAAATAGCTTTTTAGTTTCACTACTTCTGTGAACTTGATAAGTGTGGTTCCTGTAACACTTCCTTAGGATAATCAAAAAGGGATTGCATCTTCATATTTCATCATAACTTTGTGAATTTTTCATTATATATGGTCAGAATAGACTATTGTTTTGAAGCATTACCCTATTCTGAAAGAGAACTATTTAAAAAGAGTGTTGCTTTGCCCAAAGGATCTTTATCCTGTTTTTATTCAGTCATCTGTGCAACTACAGCAACAAATATAGTGATGAATACCTCATTAGTATAGCTGGAAGAGCAAGATGACTTTCTTTTGCATCAGTGACGAATGTTGTGATAGGGTTTACCAACTCCGTGTACAGCACAGCAAGGTCTGCAGGAAGACAAGGAATTCCTTCTATCCTTTAAGTCTGCTCATATTCAGATTGACTCAGTGTATCCATCAATCTCTCTCCGGAACTGGGAGCCACTGAGTGGATACTAAAGGACTGACAAGTGGGATCTGCTTAGGTAGATCTTTTCCTTATGATTAATTTGCCATTTTTGTTAGTTTTTCTTTTCCAAGAACAGTGGAAAGGATCTAATAGGATCCTTCCGTTCTTGATTAGAACAAACAGCTTTGTAGTGCTTAGTTGCTGGCTGGGGTTAGACTGTGACAAGATCCCTAAAGATTTACACCCTTGAGTGGTCTGAGAGAAGCTGTGAGGGTTTCTTCCCTACCTTCTTCCCAGTGTGTTTCATCAAGAGTCATTAATTTCATTCAGGTCACCCCCAAGGCTTGCTGTTTTCAAAGATCAATGGAGATAGCAGTCTTTGGCCACCAATAAGATGGATCTCTGATTGCACCAGCATGTTCAAGACTGAAAAAGTGGAAACCCCATACTACTGGTTAGAATGTGTTTCATCAAAATATTTGGAGTATGTTTTGGAGTTTTGGTTTTTTTGAAGTGTAGCTGAGTCTTGCTTAGGGTTAAGAAAAGAATGAAGTGTACTTCATCACATTTTTGTTTTCAGAAGCTTCAATTTTTGAAATATATTCCCAGGATACAGTTTGAACCTCACAAAAATAAATATTGTAGACCTGTCACAACCACCCTTCATCGTTCCTTTCTATGACCTAAGACATTCCATTCCATTCTTTTTGTTAACAATAATGTATCAGTACATGTGTGTTAGCTTTTGTGGACTGTAGGAAGATTACTCAAAAGGCAAGGAGTCTCAGCACAATATCTAATAACAGAATAAGTGGCTAAAACTTTTAATTATACCAGGAAAAGTGAATGTTGTCCACAAAGGTTTAGTTATTTTCATTGAAAAAGTGAAAATAATTACTTGAAACAGCAGTAAACTTTGTGATGTGTTATGTAATATGTCCAATAATGAAATTGTTCGTAGAGTTATGGATTTGGAACTTTAATACAAGAGTTAGTGTACTGACTGATTTTTTTCTAATCTGAAAATCAATTTACTGTGAAATGAAATGCACTTTTAAAGTACAATTATGAAGTATGGCAGCATTTAGAGTTATGCCTTGATATTTTTTGTTGGTACTAAATTTTGGAAATAAAGGCTGTATCTTTGTAATATTGCCTTGAACATTATTTTAAGATGTTTTGATGGACTTTTTTATTTTTTATAAGACTGAATTTTGGTGCTAAGAGGAAGAAAAGAAAGGGACAGTCACAGCAGGACAGATTATGTAGTCTCGGAATCCCTAAAAATGTTGCCTTGTTGAACTTTAATGTTGATGAAGAAAGCAGTATCACTAAATTTATTTCTCCTCTATAATCTAATAAACACAGATTACTCTTTTACTGTTAGCTGGGAACATGTGATTCTATGAGCTATTTTACCTCTTAATGTAACTTTCAAGTTCTTTTAGAAAAACAGTTTTGGGCAAAGATGAATTTTTGGTGTTTGTCATTACACTTGCATAACTGGTCACTTTTGTTACATATCTTGCTTTCTTTTCATTCATTGGTTTGCATCAGAATTCAAGGAGATGACATGGTCAAATCTACCAGGTCTCCCACCCATTGTGTAGGGCTAGCAGCAGTCAGTGGAAGAATCTGAATTTTAGGCTTCCTTGATGCTAAAGTATTAAAGACTAGTGAGGTTAGTGCTTTAAATGCTTCATACCCTTAGCCTTTGAGCCTTAGCCTTTTATTTATATGAATATTTTAGGATTTTCAGCAAGGATATTATCTTCTTTATGTTGAACAGGAAGTACAGGTGCATGGAAATAATTAAATTCTTGGAAATGATTTAACTCTTGGCTTTCATTACTTAAACCAACCCACAGTTCTTTTGCAAGGATTTTTTGTGTGGACAGTCTCAGTCTGGATGTCATCACTAAAGCCCATTGTCTAATGAAAATACTGTCTAGCAGGAGTAGGAAAAGAGTTCCTTTTTGTGCAGTCTGTAGTCCCATGGAGAATTGTACCCATCACTCTCAATGGAACAATAAGGCTAAAGGTTAAACAATGATACAGGTCAAATGAACAATGCTTTTCAAATGTTAGCACGCTGTATGTCAATGCCTTGTCAGTTCTTAGACTATTATCTATTTTTAAAATGACAGCTTGTCCTAGAGGGATTAGAGAGAAGGTGAGTAATCTCTGCTACAAGATTAAATGGTCTAAGATCTTCTTAAAAGTTTTCAGTCAAATCTGTGAACTGACAGATGACTTATTTTGTTCTCCTGGTTTATCTGACTTTTGGATTTTTAGTTTTACTTTTTGAAACTGCTTTTGTTGTAGTTAAGAGAGGTGTAATGTTCAGAAGTTAGTTTACCAACAAAGGTATAACGCCTGTTGAGGTGGTTTGCTTTGAAAATTTAAGTGGCTGTAAACCTCTGATGGTGCAGGAGACTGTCTAAGTACACGCCTTGCTGATGCTGATGTAAGTATTTTGCAGGCAGCTAAGGCAGCTGTAAGTTGGTATTTGCATGCCCTGAAAAAGTGAACCCCAGTAAAAGGCAGAATATGCAGACAGAGCTTATCCATGTCTGCTGAGAGAGCTGCTAACCCAAAACTGACTGGAAGTGATCACAAAACCCTGTGTTGTATCTCCAAGTTTCCCACAGACAACAATGTGGAGAAGCTTTGCTGTCATGGGAGAGAAGTCAGAAGAATTCAATGGCAGAAACAAAAGTGTCAAATAATCTGTTTATTGGAGATCTTGGGTTCCTCATCTCAGTGGAGAGGGAATGTTACCATCTGGAGGGGTTTTAATGCCAAAAAGACTTGTTTCCTCTGTTTTTGTTTTTATTTTTGTTTTGATTTTCTATGCCTTAAGGAGTAGCTTAATTGGCTCACCTTTCAATCCTGCATTTCCTGACCTAGAGTTGGCAGTCACTTTTTGGTGTCTGGCCTACACCATAGTCCTCATTCCATCTGTTCTGTTCCAGGTTTTTGGCCTATTTATCGTGGCATTGCCTTTTAATTATCTTCTAACCCACCTCCCTTCTACCATTTTGTTTCTGTTTTATTTCTTTATTTCTTAAATTTCTTCCTCAAGAAGAAATTTAAGTTCCATCTCCCCAAGGATGGTAAGTTAAATAGTGTAAAAGCACTATTGCCTTATTCCAAAATTGCCTTATTGCCTTATTAGATTCTTTTGTGCTGATGCTTATCTTCACTTAAATCTTCTTTTTGGAGTGCTTTTCTTCTCGTAAATGCAAATGATTGTTGACCTGAGGAACCTAGTAAATAAGTAGCAAATAAGAAGCTGGAAAAATGTTACCTTATACTAGAATTTGAAATCTACACTTGGCAGCTGTGTTGTACATATAGTATTTTAGCCTGATTGTTCAAAATGGTTTTAGCATATGGATTGTAAAGGTAAGTACAACCAACCAGCCCAAGTGGAAGCTTTTTAAATTGTAATATGAAATAGATGACCAAACTGTGGTTCTTGAGCTGAATGTAGGTTACTGCCACTTGAAATTCAGTGCGTGAACTGGAGCTGTTTCATGCAACCAGCTGCCGCACTGCAATGATGTGGATACTGTTTAGTAAATATAAATATAATTGCTGTCAATTGGAGGATGAGGGTAGCAGAGACTTTGTAGGCCAGGGCTGGTGGGGTGTCCAGCTGCCTCTGACTGTACCTTTGCTTCCTGTGGGGCAGGAAGCTGAAGTTACTTGCTTCGATTTGGTTTACACCAAAAAATTTTCCCTCATGCTAGGGAAAATACTGACTCAGCTGTGGAAAAGTTTTCAGCTTCCTTGCTTTGGTGGAGTCACTTAAGGAGACCCATTCAGACACAGGAATCTGTGTTCATTTCCTAGCGTAAGCAAAAGAGGATTAGGCTACTTGCTTTTGATTATTATTATTTGTGGTGTTGAAGGTCAAGTATAATATTTCAGCACAGTATCATTTTGGTTAGGAAATGAATAAGTTTTTTGCTTTTGGTTCAAGAAGTTTTTCACAAATTAGTTACATTTCACATTTTTCAGAAAGTGATCTACTGAAGTTAAAACAAACGGTCTCAAAGATTTCCATGAGAGATTATTTTCATAACTTGTGACCTGTGTTAGATATTGCTACTGGTACAAATTAAATTAATGTAGAATAATTCAGATGGGGAATATATAATTAAATTATGGTTTGCCCAACTATAGTATGGGAAAGAAAACAAAGAAACTAGTGGAAAAATAAAGGCATATGGATGAAGTGTTACACTTGGTGCACATTGTAAGTTTAAACATCAGGACAGTACGTATTCAGTTTAGTTTTTAGCATTTTAACTTTAGCTTTGACCATTCTAACATTTTTGAAAATTACTTCTCCTGTATTTCGTGCAGTGGAAATACTATATACCTTTAATAGTGTCTTTAACAGTGATTTCTACTTTCAGTTTTCTGATATAATACCAAACCAGGGAAATGCAAATCTGTTTGGACCTAATTGCCAGTTGGTATCCCAGTATGCGCAATTGAATTGGTATATTTGATATCTTCTGAATTAGTTACAGGACTCAGCTGTGGTGACTAAGTGGGTCACTCCACTCATTAATTGAGGGGCAACTGTTTAATATTGTCCATTGTGCCACTTCACAGCCTGTCACTTTCCAAACTGCCTCCTGGCAATGCAGCTCCGCAGGGAAGCCATCAGCCTTCTTTCTCCTGTTGGAATGACGTGCAAGAAACACGTGCTTGATTTGGATAAAATGAATAAAAGCACAAAGAAAATTGTAAAGATGAGGATGAAATGTAAAGAAATTTATTATGATGCAAGATTGTAGGATATTGCTGCTAGCTCTTCCTTTTCTTGTGATATGCCCAATTTTGAAAAAAACCTTCCTATGCAGAATTCATCCTTAAAATCAAGAAATAATAAAATCTCAACATTTAACTCTTATGACTTTGCAGTTTTAATTTCAACTTTATAGCAAATAAAGCCCTCAAGTGCCATTGCATAGCAGAATAATCAGATGTCTTTAAGCATCCAGAATATAATGTTAAACCTTAATTTTTGTGTTAAAATCATTTAATCAGTTCCTAGTGCAATATATTAGCCCACTTTGAATCAGGCATTGTAATGGTAAATGTATGAAGACTATATTCTTGAATATTTGTTTATTCTAATTGAATTATTGTATATACAGTTTTGTCTTTGTTAATAGGTCTTAGTAGAAATGCTTTAGAAAATTCCCTAATTATCTGATTTAATTAAAACAAACCTGTCCATGTTCTTGACAACCAGAGACCAGATTATGTTGTAACAGTTAACACAGGGGCTGGATAACAGATGAACCCTATCGAGTTTTTGACATTGCAAGATCATTTAGAGAACAAGTTAAAATTTACTTGGCCCCATTGCACTCAACTCAGTGTCATTTTTTCCTTTGACATCAGAACTACTGAATGCAGTGTTTGGTCTAGCCCAGCATATTAGGGAGCTTGTAAACAGCAGTGTTAGAACCTGGCTCAGTTGAAGACACCATGTAACAGACTTTAGTGAGAGTCTTCCATCCATTCAGCAATGTCATAGATTGCAGATAATTTGTAACTAGGTCAAAGAATTTGCTAGTGGAACCTATTAAATCTCCTTCAGCTCCAGCAGGACTGTAATCTCAGGCCAGTGTGTTCTGCTAGTTAGGAGAGCACGGGGAAGTGATGCAGGCAAAATCCCAATCCCTAAAAGAAAAAAAAATGAAAGTAACTTGCAGGTTGAAATAGAGAACTGTCAAGAGCTCAGAAAATGGCCAAGCTATGAAATATGTTGCTCTATTTCTTCATCAGGTAAAATAAATATGAAATATTGCTGTTTTGCATGGGCATTACCATACAACTTTGGGGAGTCCATGTCTCTCTTATTTTGAAGCTATTACAAAAGTCAATTAAAGTTTCTTGAAGCAGCCTATTTCTCCTATTTGAAAGAAGCATTTGAAAACATCATAGTTAATTGATGTCAGTTTCTCAATTGTGTTTTTGAGAAGAGATTGACAGTGAGAAATGCCTCATGCTTATTTTGAATTCAGGAATGCAGATGTGCTGTCAAATTAAGCATTAACACACATAGTGCTCGTGTTATTCTTGGGTATTGTTTTGAATATATTAGGTACCTGACCTTTGGAGTTACTCACTCAGAACCAGCACACGGATGATAACTAAGTGGGGCTCTTACTCAGTGTGCTCTACATTTTTCTAAAATGTTTCTATCCATATAATTAAAAGACATGGCATACAGCTAGTGTTATTAGCATATTTAAAGAGCACAGTTAATGAATTAGCTGCAAAACCAAAAAGATATCAAAAAAATTAAAACCAGCTAACTTGATTCTCTGCCACCCTCACAATATATTTTACTGTTGTTTGCAATGACATTTTTTCCCCTGTGGGCGGGTAATAAAGGCAAGCTAGTGTGGTTCTTAGACCTTAACATTGGAGGTTGCATCCTAACACAGACTCCAGTGACTTTCGTCTAGACATAGATCTGGAAGTGGCTTTTCTTTGAATCTTTTAGAGAGGTAGTAGAAAAGATTTAAGCAGCAGCTTTCAGAAGATGATATATATGACTTCTCTTAAGTTTTCTATGAAGAAAGCAGACTATAACACTCCCTTGTGAAACTGCAGCAGTTCTAGTAGAGACTAGGAAAGCTCTGAAAGTCTGGCATGTGGAGTAACTTGTTTTTTTTCAGAGTTGCATCAATCATGACACAAAGCAAGTTGCAGACAGAAGGGATGAATCTCTTTGGCTTTTGTGCTTGAAGGTGTTGCTCATTCCTTATCACATGCGTATAAACTGGAATTTCTGTTGCCATCTGGTTCTGGAAAGAATATATAAACTCAAGTAAAGACTTTTCTGCAGAATTACTCTTCTAAAAGATAATGAAGAGTTGTGTCATTAGTTAGAATGCTAATGACCAATCACTAGTAGTTTGGTTCCTTGTCAGTCGTCAACTGTGAAATTAAATGGGCCAATGGTTGAGGAAGACACTTTACACAGTAGTTCTGGTTCTTTGAATTATGATGTTATTTTTGGTCTGTGGCCTCCTAGCATCAAGTCTTTAAAATATTTGACTTTTACATCAAGACATCAAGGAGTCTGGGAGCCCTGCAGGTCATGCTCTTAGCCAGGAAACAGAACACTTGGAGATGAAGTGCGGACCACAAATGCTAGTGGTGGCTGAATCTACAGCCTTTCAACTTCATCCACTTAGAATGCAGGAGGGCCATCAAAGGAGAACATGTTTATAATACATCTGAGAGGGCTTTTGTAGCTATGAGGTAAATAAATGTTTGTTTCAATGCTCCTACTGAGTTTCTAGCTAGTTGTAGACCAGAGGACAGTACATAGTTGCCGGATCAAACCCAGGTAGAATTAGGTCACCTTCCTTCCTCTCTGTGCATGCACCTGTCTGTTGCCACTTCATGTTATTTCAGCCTTGCTGCTCACACTGTTACTAGTGCAGAGCTCGTGGAGGTTCAGTGGAAGTGCCCAGGTGAATTCTTGGCCTGCTGCAAAGGGCTGTACCTGGGAGAGGTGACCCTTGGCAAAGCTGACCACCCACAAAGTGCTGGGAAATACTAACAAGTGAGCCTACTGTGAAAGAATTTCTTCTTGCCATTATCTGTAGTTAGAACAAATTAAAAAACTGTCAGTAAATATTTTTTTGTGGAATACGAATTTCAGGTTCAGTGTCTTCCAACAGTGTTTTGCTGCACGAGCCATTAGGACCATATGTATTTCAATACCACGACTGATGCTCAAAAGAGAAAAGCAGTGTACTCAGTACAGGAATGCTTGCTAAAGATTGATGAAGGAGTGTAGAGAGGAAGCTATGCACATTCCTCTTGCAAGAAAAATTTTGTTACTAGAAACTGGTCAGTCTGTGAAGCTAAATTCAGTATTACTTAACATGCCTTTGGTCAAGCTTTAAAATAAGAGAAACACACCTTGAATGTTCGCTTTTTTGTGCTACAAATTTCTCATCCTTTGCAGGTCTTTTGTGCTGGATTCTGCTTTAGTGTGTTTAAAATTATTAGTGTAGTTCCCTTATGGAATTCTTAAATTGTATTTCAGTGACCAGTTGTAACCACTGTGTTTTTGTTGTGGCTGTTGGCTATTCCTACACCTAACAGATGGCACTCACGTACACTGACAAGCTGTGGGATAGCCAAGCATTACTAATAAAACCTATCTCATGTTAAACTTGACCTGACATTAATCAAGTTTTGAATGCTACAAATGATTCATGGATAATAATTAGTCTCTTGATCATATTAGTGAACATCAGTCTCACATTGCTGCCATTATCTGCTTTCATTCTTATAGGGAACAAATCCATTGCAATAATTAGGTGTTTTTAATGTATTTTGAACCAATATGTTCTGTATAGTTAACTTGGCAAAGAGGTTATTTTTAGTCTTTCAGTATGATTGATTTCAGAACTTCTAGTAAATTAACAAACCAAAAGGCTGTCCATAAAATAGTATTTTATAAAAAGTAGGTATTTTTAGATTTTATCATCTGAAAAAAATTCCCATGTCCTTACACAGTCATTTGGTATATTTTTCATCACAGTGTGATTCAGGTGTTGCCACGATTACACAGTTTAAAATAGTTGGGATTTCATTAAACAGGTGAACCTTTCAGGTTTACTTTTTTCTCTTCTTATTTAGTACTTTGTTATTGGTTGACATCAAGGGCTTTCAAAATGTATTTATTAATACAGTTTGAAGCTTTTCTCTGTTTTTATCTTGAATTAGCATCTTGAGTGGATGGCTGTTTGAAAGCTAGGATTTGAACTTTGAGCATAAATTTTTCTAAAGGATTTTCATCCAGTTTTCCAGACCTGATTTTCCAGCCTAAGAGAATGAAATTTCTTTTTAAGTAATAAGCAAGTGAGAATTTTATACTTTGTGTTCCTTATGCAGTTAGGGCAAAGTAGATAACTTCACTGGTTTACTGAAAACATAGCAGTTATTCTTCAGCATGTGTTAATTCCTAATTAGCATAGGATAATTCTTTTAGTGATTACTTATTAGGGAGCTCAGTTTTTAATTTATTTTCTACAGTTTTTGATCCTGCTTTTCCTTATGCATATTTTAGACCCTTAGCGTGGGTCAGGAAATATTTTATAACTTCATGATTATTTTTTTAGCATATTAGCTTAACGACATTTAGTATAAGCTGTGGTTTTCTGTCTGCACTCTGTTATCATGATGCATTTCCTTTCTTACCTCTTGTTGCTGGTTTCCCAGCAAGCAAAAATGCAAAATCTTTTAAGATAAATATAGCCAAATACAATGAATAATGGAGGATGCATTATAGAATTGGACTTTACCCTGCTGTAAAGATACAATGTTTTTACCTCACTTTTTTGACCTAACATAGCATATCGTATTGTGATTAGGAAATGAGACTAATGCAAAGGAAACTGAGTCATGTTAAATTATTAAAAATCTACTCTTCACCATTTTGATATGTGATTTGGAGGAAAACATGAAATTGTATAAATGAGAGAGATTACTCATGGTTTTTTGAGGGAATTAAATGTTAATGTTGAAGCAGAAATCTTTACTTGTATGACTTAGTGTTGTCACACTCCTGAGACCACGGGCTGTGATTTCAGGACCTTCACAGTTACTTAAAAGGAGCCTCTTTTGAGTTGAGCAGCCAGCTGTAATGAGCCATTGGCTGGTGAAATACTTTGAAAAGTGCTCTTGTATCCAGAGATCTCCTTGAAAGGAGAATCCCGTGGAGGAAAACAGAGAGCGCATGTTTTTCTTGCTGCTGTGGCTCTTCGAGAATATTCTGTCTATTCTAGATGGGATGGTTTCAATTGATTAAAAGATGATATCTGTTACTTTTGATGAGACATTAATGAAATATTTGAAGAATCACACCTGCTTGTGAAATGTTTGAAATGTGAAGCTTAGTCCTTTTACTAAAAAAACCTCTAAGAGATATTGTGGTCAGTGTCTAAATAGAGGAACAAGGAAAAAAGGTTGAAGGATGAAAAGAATTACTGAGAAATAAGCATTATTTTTTTAATTACATGCAGTACTTCATTGGACAGCTTAGTGAAGATTGTGGTTCTCCCATCACAGCATGGAGTAATTTGAGATTGCACAATTTTCCAAAAAAATTAGTTGTCACTTGAATGTATCACCTGAAGAGGAACTTAAATATGCAGGAGAGGAGGGGGTTTCATCCTCATAGCTGTCTGAAAGTTAGTCTGAACTGGTGATCCAGGCTATGTCTGGTTTGGAGCAGGGAGAGAAGCAAGTAGTGGAACTGCCAGAGGTATGTCTTTGATCCTTCCCTATCTGCCTCCAAACTGTTACTTTACATTAGGTTTGTTTAGGTCAGCTGTTTTACTGGTAATGCAGTGCTGGGTGAGGTGATCGGTATCCTGAGTACGAAAAAGATAAAAGTCTGTGTGGATTCAGTTTGAAGTATGTTTG
>NW_021940604.1:31767293-31930721 GCF_001715985.3 Manacus vitellinus
CCCCCCCATTTTTCAGAAGGTATGTGCTGCCTTTAATTCCAAAAACCATGAATCCCCCACACTCAGTAAAGACTGTTTTGAAAATTTTATCGTATATTTGTAGTAATCTCAGTCAATGAACCAAAATCAAAACTTCTCTTAACACTTTGTTTTGGGCTCTATTTCTCTTAAAATGTGAACTACCCAACTTTTATTTGTGGAAAGTTTGAGATTCTGAGTTTTATTTTTAAGTAATATATGAAACCTTTTCCCCTGCTTACAGTCACTCAGATGGTATTTTTTGTTTTGAGACTGAAAGCAGCTGTTCAGTTCTTGATACCTACTCTGCTTTTAGAAACAAAACAAACCAAAAAAGACATGATGCTACAGGACAGGGGAAACCAGATAGGTTCTGGTGAGAAGGAAGGAGCAGAGACCACAGCCATAGCTTAGAGGACCAGCCTCCCTCACCTGACATTAAGCTCCTTTTGATAATATTTTCAAGCATTGCAAAGCAGCCTGAACAGAAGCTTATATCCTACCAACAGCATGCTTAATTCTTTTCCAGGAGGCCTCCTTTTCAAAATGTAATGTTTGAAAGCTGGAGTTTAGAATGTTAGTAGTTTGGATGATGGCTCCATTATTGCCTGATACATTTTGATTTTTTGGAGTGGAAACGTGATAGTTAGGGTGAATCTGAGGCAGATTATTTTTACATTGTTTTAACTGACCTTAACATAGAAATCTTTCTGTAGGATTTCTGATGTAATTCAAAATCAGGATTTATGAAGATTTATGTTGTAGGTTATTTTCAAAATGTTTTTCTTCTACCATAACAGGGGAGATCCAGATTTCAATTCTGATTTTTAAGGAAAATAGTTTTTTTCAAAAGGGGTTTAGTTTTTCTGTATTTAGTTGTTTGTTTCTTTGTTTTTTAAAAACTCAAATCCAGGGGAGTTACCCAATAGAAATACAGCTCTTCAGCTGGATTTGTGATTCGTAGATCCTTTCTTTAAACACTTCTTTGTGTAACAATAGAGATAAATTCTATCTTGTGAATTAGCAGAAATACGATTAAAATACTTCTCTTAATAGCAGACGCATTAAATTCAAGTGTTTTTTACTGACTGTTGTTAAACCACTGTATTTTTGAAAGCCTTCATACCACCCACTTTGGATGTAAAACTTTTTCTGGGATTTCTTAAATACATCAGCAACCAGTTTTAAAGTAAATAATTTTTATATTGAACTTGGATAATTAAGAGCTCATGGAAGAGTGTATACTGAGATGAATCAGGGCTATTGAGGAGATTGTCGTGTAAAAATAAAAAATACAGAAACTGTCAAACAAGATGAAAAAAATTCATGTAGAAATAAAAGAGAAGTGATATCCTATTTTAAAATCAGAATAGTCCATCTCTTTTAGAGAAGTGCAAGGAAAGAGACAATAATTGTTTTCTTTTAAAAAAGGTGAACTTGTGAATCTTTTTCTGAAGACTGTGTAGTAATTTTAAAGAATCTGTAGTGTCTACAGAGATCTATGACCTCATGTTTAGAAAACTCAACAGTTGCCAGGATGTGAGAATTACTTTGTAGCTCATGGTGAGGTCTGTCCTTTAAGCCAAGCTAAAACCTAAGTTGGTGAAGATTTTGGCTCTGGGAAGTTAGGAATGACAGTAGACTCATGTCTGGAGGTGTTTTACATCCTGGCTGACAGTTTGATTTGTAGCTTATTTGTAACTAGTACTTTTGAATGAACCATGTTCTCTTTCACAGCTTTCTCCATAGAGTGAACGGGTTGAGATGATCAGTAATTTGAAGGTGGCTCTGGAAAACTGCATGGGGACTGGCGCAGGCAGAGTTGCTCTAGCTTGACTTGGTAGTGAATGAAGCATATAGCAGTTCTGAAATTGAAAAAGCATGGAAAATGAACATATGTTTGTCTTGTATTATAACATTCAAAGGGATTTCTTTTGTACCCTCAAGTATTTTATGAAGCTAACAAGCAACGTCAGTTTTGAAATCAGAATATGGACAAAATGGATAGCAATATTTGCCATTGTGACACAGGAGATTGATAATTGTTGCATGCAAGGCCTGTAGCCAAATTATTTTGTAGAAAGTCAGTATGACTTTGAGGAGTCATTATTATGCTTTGGAATTTACATAACTCTCACAGTGTGTTGTGTTTCCATGAGTTGGGGGTTTTTTTGTAAGGGGAAGGAAATTAGTACTGCTTTGGTGACATACTGCTGCCCCTCATCTCAGTGGTTTAAGAGCAAGGATAAATACTGTTACTCGTCATACAGCTCTACTCAGTCCATGCAATTATACCATTCTTTTGCTTCGAGGAAAGTTATTAGATGTAGCAGTAATTTTTAGTTCTGTTAAAAGGTAAGAAGTTTTAAATAATAAACTGTAGTACGAGTACATGGCTTATTGCAGTGTTCACAGAGAAGCAGGAGACTGCAATAAGTGAACAAAGGAGTACACAAGTGGAAATAGATGCCACGAGCCTACAAGGAATTGGATGCCAGAAGAACTGGTTCACATGCATCACTTACTCATCTTTTATAAAATGTCATTGAGATGCATTGCACTTTATCTGATCCCTGGCAGTCATCCCAGTCAAACAGGTGTGCCATTTATCATGGCACCGATTAAAAAAGTGTTCTGTTCAAGCTAATTAGAAATTTTAACATGTAGAATATTGAACAACATTTTTAAAAGATGAACCATGATATTTGCATTGTAAGTTCATAAACCAAAAAAACCCCCTATTTTTTATTGTCCAGAATACTTGCTTGTATGTCAAATATTCCTCTTCTGCTCATTTTCCTGTAATTCCAAACTTTATACCGTATGTATTCTACTGTTCACATATATATAATTCAAATATAAACAGTAGTTTAATTCTCAAGAAAATTTCTATGAGAAGAAGGTCAGAGAAAATTTCCATCCCTTCCTTTCCTCCCCCAAATTGCAAATCTTTTCTAGTTAAAATTCCTTTCTCGTGTGTTATACATGTAATTCTCCTAATGAAAATGAAAGTAGCATAACTGAGAATGAAAGTAGAATAACTGGGAGTACAAAGAAATGTAGTTATCTGTTGAGGCTTGCTCTGGTTTTAAAACCCTTTTGTCTTTGATATCTAATTGACACTTTGGAAGAGCTGTCTGAGTGACAACAGTGTGGACCTCCAAATTGAGTACATATTCTAGTCTGAAACTGGGTGGCAGCTTGATGAGATGGATTCCCTTGCATTTTATAATTCAGGTGAAGTAGTGAATGAAAAGGAATATTAGAATGCATTTCTGAAATGGTAAATTTTGAATTTATATTTTCCTCTCCATTTATCAAGCTGTAATAGTGCTTTAATGTAGTTTTCTAAAACTACATGTGGACCAGAGTGGAGAGAGCTACAGGCCAAACAGTGCACAATAATAATGTTATGCTTTTCCATATACTCCAAAATAAAAAATTGTTTCTATACTCTTAAGTTTTATTTTGGGAAGGAATGCATAATTCAGTTGTGTAAGCTCCAGCGTAGAACCTTCCTTAATCTTCGTTCACGAAGCCTAGCCATGACAAGCTCCAGCACCAAAGTAACTGTGTCCTCAAGTTATAGTTCCCTTAATAACTTCAAATAAGCAGAAACAGAGGTGATTCGTTTCTCTTTACCACTTTGGTTAGGACCTTTTAATAAGCTAGCTAGAAATTTATAAAAAGTATAGTCTCAGCTAATTCGAAGTTTGTGTTTTGTTTTTTTAAATAGTTATTAATTAATATTACTATTCAGAGAGGTGTTTTGGTACTTGAATTTGATGAAATAGTTTTTGCATGTTTTTGTGAGTTTGAAGCGTATTCTTATTACAGATTTTTCACTGGCCAGTCAGTTTTGGAACTGTGTAGTCACCTTGCAAGTGATCCACAGAAACTTAGCTTGTGTAGAAATTAAAAAAACTCACATTTTTAAAAACTTTTTGACATTTGTTTAAGAATTTTTCCAGTGCATTCATTGCTCTGATGAAGCAAAGACTAACAATGAATTTATGAAAGACTTTGGATCATTTTATTGTTATTTTATGAAGACATCTGATGGCAGATTCATTCCACTGTGTGCTTCCACTGTAAATTTCAAAATAACAACAGGTAAACGTGAACTACAACTTCCAAGTTTCAAGTAGAGGCTTTCTCTCCTGAAAAATAGTGTTTCATTGGGTGATTTCTTACTCAGAATCAAATATTCTTAAAGTATTTTATCACTTGAGAGTACTCTTGTAGTGTGTTTTTTTCAATTAAGTTGTATCTAAACGTTGAGTAGTGAGAGCTTTATTTGTTGTTGGAGCTATAGACACAAATATGCTAATGACTGCATAAGAAAAAAGCTATGTTTTAATAGCAAAATGATCAGTCATTCTGTGCAAACGGTTATGGGTTTTAGTGAAATATGTTAGATTATTATTGTTTGAAACATTTGGGCATCGGCTTTTGATCCATAGAAACATGTAAGTGCATTACTTTTAGTTGTACAGCCCACAGTAGGATACAAATGTTAATTTTCAACTCCTTTCATACTTTTGCTCTTTACTGACTTCGTTTGAATAATTTAGTCATAATTTGATCAGTGGGTCATTAAGTTGGACTCTAGAGAGGAAACAGTACAAAATTAGCAGACCAGGCCAAAATGATACTTTTAAAATTGACTGTGATTTACTGAGTTCTGTATTTGCTATGTTTTATCACCGTATGGTTACTTATACACCAAAGTTTTTTCAAATATTACTAAAAGCAGCTACAACTTCAGGACAGATTCTTTGTCTCTACAGTAAATTATAAATTGAAAATAATAAAGAGGTATTTTTGTAATTCACCTAATTTTTGCTGTTACTTATCAACTGTAATTCTTCTTGGTTATTTGCTTTTCCTTAGGCAGGTCATAATTTATTATGGAAGTATATAATTAATTCTCATAACTGTTGACTAGCTGGTTTCAGTAGTTTGCTTAATTAGATATTTTTTCTCTAGTAAATGCATCTTGATGGATGTATTCACCTCCGTCTGGAATTCAGTCTTTGAAAGTGTAGAACAGAATATTCAAGATTCAAATTAATTCAGAGTTGTTTTATAGTTGTGTAGCTGTGTTACTGGGTTATTGCCCTAGTTAGGAAGTCTGTCAAATATGAATGTCCTGAAACATGAATGATGCCCTGAAATATTTTTCAGTAGATAATGTCAATCTAAAGTAAGTGCTAAATGTGTGTTAAAGTGGCAAATGGATTTTTAAATTTGCCTACAAATTACTTCAGTGTCCTATATTAGAATTGATATTTCTTCATCTTTCAGTGTATAGAACCATCTTGGTTTCTAAGTATTTCTTTTTGGACAGTGGCATTTTCCTTGAATTGAACTTGTTTTAGTGTTGAGTATTCCTTGTAAAAACTTGTAAGAACTGCTACTTTGTTGATGCTGGCATTTCCCAAGTGCTAGTTTGGGTAGAGTTTACTAGCAAATGATTGCAGTAGAAGGATATAATCTGCTTGGATGTGCAGTCATCACAAATGAAATATTTCTCTATGGAAAAAAGATTTCTTTCCCTTTTGTTCTACAGCTCCTGGAAGGAAACTTTGCCAGAGAAGTTAGCCATGAAGTGGATGGACTGATATTTCAGCCTACAGGAGTAAGTAGTGTAAAAATAGATTTTTCTCCCTTCATTCACAGATGAAATTCTCATTCTCCCTCTCCACTCATCCTCCCATCTACTCACTAATCTTTTTTTCGATCAGGATTAACTTTGCAGTGTTGCTTCTGACTTTTCCAGTTCCTCAAAGTACTAAAATTCAACTGGTTGCTATCTCATTTGTAGTATGTGTGACTTCTTATTAATCCATGGTGGTAGTTTTCAGAAATCAGCTCATTTTTTTTTAGCGTATGTACTATGATGTGCTGCTAAATAAGGAAGATTTTTCTATGACTGCATGAGTTCCATGAATTTTTCAACCATTGATTTGAGCTGTCGTATTATTTTGCTTTCTCAAGGATGCTCACACATTAAAATTTCATTAAAATTTGTGACTTATGTTGTCTTAGTGCAATTAAAGCATGATAAATTCTTGAGCTGTGTCTGCCAATATAAAGGTATATGAGTGAGCTAGGGAGAAGTCAGCAGAAGAACTGCAGACAACCAGGAAAAAAAAAAAAGGTAAATGGTTCTAAAGCTGCACAGGTGGCTTTAAAGGAAGTCAGTAGGATGGCCTCATCCATCCTATTACTGGTCCTGTTGAGTCTGATACAGTGGATAGCACTGCAATGTGTGTTGTTTATTGGCAGAGATCATGACTCTAACATCATCCATCCTGAATTTTTTTCTTAGCTTGTAAGTCATTGAATAGTTTGGGTTGGAAGGTACCATAAAGATAATCTAGTTCCAATCCCCTGCTAGACCATGTTGCTAAGAACCCCATTCAGCCTGGCCTTGAACACTTCCAGGCATCCACAGCTTCTCTGGGCATCCTGTTCCAGAACCTCACCACTCTTACAGTAAAAAATTTCTTCCTGATATCTAATCTAAAACTGCCATCTTTCAGTTTGAAGCCATTCCCCCTTGTCCTGTCACTACATGGCCATGTCAAAAGTCCCTCTCCATTTCCTTGTAGGACCCTTTAAGTACTGTGGGGCTGCTATAAGGTCTCCCAGGAGCCTTCTCTTCTCCAGGCTGAGTATCCCCAACTCCCTAAGCCTGTCTTCATAGGAGAGGTGTTCCAGCCCTCTGATCGTCTCAGTGGCCCTCCTCTGGACTTGTTCCAACAGGTCCACGTCTTTCTTTGTTTGGGCCCCAGACCCAGACACAGCACTCTGAGTGGGGTCTCTGAAAGCAGAGTAGAGGGGCAGAATCACTTCCCTTGATTTGCTGGCCATGCTTTTTGTGATGCAGCCCAGGATATGTTTGGCTTTCTGGAATGCAGGCTCACATTGCCGGCTAATGTTGAACTTTTCATCCAACAACACCCCCAGGTCTTTCTCCACCCAGCTTATACTTTGCTTGGGATTCTCCCTGACCCAGGTGCAGGATCTTGCACATGGCCTTGATGTTTGCACTGGCCCACCTCTCAGGTCTGTCAGGGTTTTTCTGGATGGCATCCCTTCCCTCCAGTGTCGACTGAATCAAATAAGGAATTGTTTTTGATTATTTCAAATTTGGCAGATATTTCTATCCTTACAGTTATTTGTGGAAAATACATGCATTTAGTTTTCCAGTTAAAACAGTTTTCCTGGTCTACTTCCTATATTGTAGATCTTACCAAGGAATGATGATACTTCAGCCTGGAAATAAGATCAGCTTCTCTATTTCAAGTACTATGTCAGCTGTTATCCACAAACCAATAAAGCAATGAGGCCACATATCTTTTTTTTTTTTTTTTATTATATAGCTATTTCAAATTTAAAGCAAAACTACTAGGGTAAAGGAAGTTCATACTTTCATAAGAAGTCCTGATGATATTGTAAAATCTAAAGCAATTTGTAAAGGTTTCTCAGAAGCACTTTCCTGAATATTAGAGGTTAAGCTATGCAGAGTTACTACAGATAAATTTGAAATTGCCTTTTCTAGTTGAGATGGATTTTCTGAAGAACATGTCTTTTTGCTGTTGTTACAGGAAATCAATATGTGATATGTTTTGTGTTTCTAGAACTTGTGTTTTCTAATTTAACATACTGAAAAATTTATAACCCAACTGAAACCTAATTTTCTTTTTGAAAGATGCTTATGAAGGTTTTTCATCTTTAATATATTTGTTTAGTCTAATTTAATGTTCAAAATTTAGTATTTCTCAGTTTATGGAATGTGAGTTTGTTTCATCTGTTATTAAACTGATTTTCCTGGATGAAGCAATGTGCAGTTTTCTCAGTGTGATGACTTTTGTAGTTCAAAAAATATAAATAATATATTTAGAGCAAAAGATATTGTTGTAGACCTGTCAATTGGGAAATAAGTATGAAAAGGATGAGGCTGATAGAGATAGCTGATACTGCTTTTTATTTTATGTTGTACAGAGGGAATAAATTAATAGACAACAGTACAAGGGCAACAGTATAACAGTGCTTAAATGACCCCTTGAGAATACTAGCTGAAATAATTTTTTTGTTGTAGTTAAATGCATGATGTATTACTTTTCACAGAGAAAACAACAACCCCTTTTTGTTGATTGAGGTAGAAACCAGTTTGTCTCAAGAGAAGAGACCATGGCAAATCCAGAAGCAAACAGTTCTTAACAACTATTTTTATTGACATAATTGATAGGAATTTTATAGGAAAAAAACCAGAAATGATACTGCATTTTAGAAGATCAGGGAATTTAAGAATGCCTTTTGAGAGCTCCTGAAGTCTCATGTGTGTTTTGAAGAGACGAACACAAAAGTAGACAGGAACTGGAGCAAAATCACAAAGAATGATTAAGTGGCAGCAGAGGAAGATGAGTGGAATGTCACCATTTACAGGCAATTTTTTTTTTTTAAATACCCACACTTTCCATATTTTTAATAGTTGAAGCAAAATGCAGAACATAGCTATTTAATATAAAAAATATTGAGCTTACTGATTAGTTTAGTCTGTTTGAAAGTCTTTTCTATGTTTCCTCTTCTCACCTACCCCATTTATTCAGAGATGTTTCCCTTGGTCTGTGCTCTTATGCAAAGGTATCTAGACCTGAGTATATGGATATATTCCCCACTAGCTATAAGGCAGCACTTGTACTGGAAATCAACATGGATGGAGAAAAATATTTTGTTGATTTTAAGTGTGGTTTAGTTTTGATTTGTAATAAAAATACCTCAAATGATCTGTGAATATGAATTATGCTTTTAGCCTCTAAGAGCTCTGGGTTTTCTCACTCTTCTCTTTGGTTTGAAGAGATTTGGCATCAAGTGTCTCTGTATTAGTTCAGCTTTGAGAGATTGGCATGCTTTAATAAAAAGGGATTTGTGAAAAAGTTTTACTTCTGCATCTAGGCTTTCAATTGGATATAAGAGGGTTTATTTGCTTCTGTTAGTCTTTCTATCTAAACTCATATTATGAATAGCCAGGTTCTTATACTGAAGCAGAAATTGTTTTGCACTGTGACTGGTGATGGTAGAAGCAATGATAAGTAAGGAGATTGTTCTCTGTCTATGCAGGTTAGTTTATTTTGCAAGGTCATGCTAACTGAGCAGTATTATTCCTACCTAATTAACCAGTTACTCAAATTCCTTATATTGGTTATTGCCTCGGGTATACAAGTGCATAATTTCAAAGTGACAGTAGCAAGGCAATGACTGAGGCCTCCTTCTTCCCCCTTCCTCTCTTTTCAGTCTGAAAGCTTTCACAGATCATGAGAAGAGCATGTTTAGTGGAAGTGATGGAGACTTTTGCCTAGTTTATGATTTAAGAATGCTTTGTAGGTAATTTAATGTGATGTGTGCTTCTTATGCACCTCCTACCATACTCTTAACAACTCCCAAATGTTTTCTTACTATTATTTCTCTTCTTCCCTTTGTATTCTTTTCCTTTCCTCTATTCCTTTTCATGCATTCTCTTTATCCATCAGCCTGTTTCCCACATTCCTTTTGATTTATCTATGTTACTTCTTCCTAACACTTCTTTTCCCTGCATCGTTTTCTATCCATTTAAGATGCTACCACTATAACTCCCATATGCCTAAGTCAGCTCTGTTCCATCTGATCAGATTTCTGATCCCTGTACCAGGTTGGCAGAGCAGGGACCACAGCTAAGGGCTAATTAGGAGTGAAACTTCAGCAGGAAGCTTCACTCTGGGATCATGCCCCAGACAATGAGTGAATTAGTTTGAAGGTAAAATCCAAATGCCTTATTCACAGATTCTGAGTGCTTGTGTAAAGACTGGAAACTTCCAGTCCTTTTTTTCGAAAGATTACTTCAAAACAGCACACTTCTTACATTTGTTTTAGAACACTTCAGTTTGCCAGCCTGTGTGTTTTTAATGAAAATCTTAGAAATGGCCTCTTCTGATGGCAGAATTGGCTTTCTGACCTATGCTCACTCATCAGTGAAATTAATTTTATTGTCTGCCTTGTAAATCATACCTTTGCTAGACATCTCAGATTGTCTAATTTTTATGCTAGTAATCTCTTAATAACCAGCTTTCTTTCTGGCTTAAACTACTGCTTTTCCCTAGAAGCATTTAGGAATTATTTTCTTACTCTAGCCAACTAAAAGATGGCTTGCTGACCATCAGTTAGGAAGGCCTAAGGACAGTTTTTGAACATCTGTGCTAAGCTTGTATCACAATTTATTATCTTCTGTTCTGTTTTTGCCTCCTGAGCTCTGTGATGTTTTGGCATTGGCTCAGTCTGATTTCTGTTTGGTACTTCTTGCTTTTATTTTGGATGTGGAATTAAGTCCAGTTGTGTGGATTTGGGATTTTTACAGGGAAGGATGAAGGGCAGCTGCTAAGCTCTGTTCTTCTAGGATAAATGTTATTTTAAAGAATTGCCGAGTTATTTAACATATAACTTTTCATACTGAATGCTAATATAAAACTTAGCCTTTAAAATGAAAGAATAATGGACAGATTTTTATAACTGACTAATATTGCATGAGTTGTTAATATATCTTCCTCCCCTTCCCTTGGCAGACTTAGTAGTGATCTGAAATGCTTGATTGCCTGTTAATTATTTGTGCTATTCCCATTGTATAATAGGCTGTATTATTTTCTGTCTCTGTAAAAGTTCACCCAAAGTCACTGAAGTTAACACTGAATGAAATATCTCCAATAGATGCCACCAAATAAAGTATCTCCATTATTTTTTTCATTATGCAGTGCCAGTTTTTCCTAAATAACCCTATGTAATTGATAAGCCTTTTCTTCCATAGTGTACGTTTTATCAAATGGTCTGTGAATTTTTAGACATAGGCCAAGCCACTTGCTGGCTTATTTCTGAAACTCAGACATCTTGTTTACCAGTGATGAGGCATCAATTATTGTTACATATTTCTACTGCAATAGCAAGTAATGGCTTTAGATAGTCTCAGATATAGTGTCAATACTGAAGCTGATATATAAAGGCTTAGGAAGAATCATATGATAACTTAGATTTTCGCTTCTAAGAAATATATAAATTTCTGGATTTAGCTTTCTAATTCTGCGCTGATTCATGTAAGATTTGGAGGCAATGGAATACAATAGAATGAAATAGATCCTTTCAGTTGGAAGAGACTACAACGATCAGCCTGTCCAACTGCTCGAGCACTTCAAGGCTGACCAAAAGTTAAAGCATGCTGTTAAGGGCATTGTACAAAAACCTCTTAAACACTCACAACTTTGGGGCATTAACCACATCTTTAGGAAGCCTTTTGAAGTAAAGAAATGCACTGTAAAGAAATGCTTCTTGATGTCCAGTCTAAACCTCTCCTGGCTCAGCTTTGAACTGTTCCCACAAGTCCTATCACGCTGCACCAGGGAACACAAATACAACTTGTGAACAGATGCTAAGATTTTGTTTTTCTCTAGAGTTTGCAGCAGAAGGAAGGAGAATCTGGAGAGAAAAATTTTCATCAGTCTTACTGCTGATCCACACTACTAAAACCTCTTATGTATCTTTAGAATATCTCTTTGCTAAACGTGATTTCTTCTGTAAGAGGAATGTTCATGACTGAATCTGTTACTAGTCAGGATATGCTGCTGTCATGTCAGTGTGCTTTTATGTGTGTTGTCATGTCTTTTTGTGCAGTTGTAGGTTTTCCTTTGACAGAGAACTTGCTGTCAATCTCCTGAAATGCCACTGAGCTTTGCAACTCTTTTTTGCCTATGAATAGTTGTTATATTCAATTTCCATGGCAATGTTCCTTGCAATTCATCTCTTAAATAGCTAGTCCTATCTCAAATACACCATTCTATTATCTGCTTTATGACCATACTCAAATTTATTAGTGATACACAGCATTTCTTTGAGAGATTTTCTGTTACCATACAAATAAAATTCTTATACCGATTCAAGTTTGTCTTTCCTGTCTTGAGGTGATTTGTTTTCTAGTATTTTTTTAAAAACAGAAAAATAGAAAATTAAGAAACAGTAACAGCAGAAATGCTAACTTAAACACCAGTAAGTAAGGTCTAATAATTTAATTACAGCTCATTTAATTAAATAATTGAGACTCCTAGATACAACTACCATGATATTTGAACACAGCAAATTTTTATGATTTCCACTTTCCAAGAACCTGAGATAATTCCCACCTCAGGAAATCTGAGCATTTCTTACAGGTGCAAACTCCTGCATCCACAGCTGAAAAAAAATGACCAAAACCCCTCCCCCCGCCTTTATGAGTAATGTTTAGCTCTGAATATAGTAAGGTTGTAGCAAAAGTTTTTCTTGTTTAACTTTCTGCTCTTGGTCCTCTAGTACATTAGATTGAAATGCAAAGTTATTTGCTATTTGCCAAAACTTTTTAATCTGACTTCCTTTTTGTGTCTGCGTGAATAGATGTCACTGCCTTGAGTCTGATTACCTAAAGAGAATGTTAGTTTTAACTGTATGTTATCTCATTTCTTTGCTATACTGCCTGACATTCTCTAATTTCTCAGGCTGTGTTTATGGGCCCTATTTAAATAGGTTCTTGAACTTCTGTTGTGCAGTTTAATCATTCTGCCTGCCAGTGGCATTAGGAAAGATCTTTCTTACATTATGTGTACTAGTCATCCTTGAGATTGTCAGTTGACATTAATATGGTGGTGTCTGTGCATGTGTTGTTTAGGAGAAGAAAAAAAAGGCTTTTTCTGGATGCTGCTGTTCTGAATGTTGGGAAATTGAAGATGTAGAATTATCATTCATAAAGGCTTTCAAATACAATTTTTGCATAGCTTCTTCATATCAAAGCTGGATGTCAGGGAGTTTGATGAATGCACTTGCTATTATGCTCCTAATTATGTCAGATTGCACATACTTTCTAACTAAAATAAATAGATAAGTGTTAGGAATATATGCTGTAAATGTGATTTCGGGTGAGAATACCAACTCAATCATTCAGCTTTTGCAAAACATACTGCTTTTAAAAGGGTAAGTCTCTGTTCCACAAATTGTATCGATTTATATGTGTTGTGCATCAGTTTTGAAAAACAAATCTCTTTTATGGCCAGATAGGGAAATCTAGGAGAGGTTCTGCTTTAAATCAGTGAGAACTGTTTGCTGAATCATCTGAGTAGTTGATTCATCTCTTGATGCTTAATATAGGCTAATGAAGTGGCCACTTGTCTTCATGGCAGTGTGTCAACTCATCCTGAATTTTACACGAATCTTTCCAGGATTGAGAAATTATTAGATCAGGAATGAACTTGGAAACCGGACAATGTAATGGTACATATTTTGTCAACACTCTCTTTTCTTCAGATCCCAGCATAGATATCCATAAACAAGAGTGCCTCTTATGATTCCTTTATACCCTTTCTATCAAACGAAAAGATTTAGCAAAATATCTGGAAGAACTATGTTGTGATTATTTTCTCCCAGTACTGTCTTCTGTACGTACTAGAACAAGACAACCAACTGACCTCTTAAGTTTCCATGAAGATCCTTTGTACAATGTTTGTACTTTTTATTAGTCAGGAGTATAGTAGTAAAACAAAAATAGTGGTATCTGGATAAGGCAGACTATTTGCTAGATCCTCTTCCTGATCTTTTGGTGTAAGCAGTAGTCAAGCATTTCAGGAAAATGACACATGTACCGAAGATGTGAGAAAGCAAGGTGGCTTTCAGAGGTGTATCAGCACTTGTATTGTGGTATCTGGATGGACAAAACAGTTCAAGACACTTTCTTTAAAAAGCAGAATGTTTTACTCTACATTGCTCTGTTATTCATAATTTGAGATGTTTACTGGGTCACTGTTCTTAAAATCAGTGAAATTGAAAGTGGATGATAAATATAACTAAAAGTTAACTGAATTTTTTAATTATAAAAATAATTAGGTAGCATGTATTATTAGATAAACATTTAAAGGTAACTGTATATTTGGTGACAGCACATATTAAAGTATTCATATGCACGGTACTGTGCAAAACAGGAGCTCTGCAAGGCTCAGAGGTGCCTGCAGAATAGTGTTCTGTACCTCTGAAGAGGTACAACAGAACATAGTTGTGATAATTCAGTCTTGTTTTGACTGACAGTAACTTTAGTTTCAGTTGTGATTGTACTCCCTGTTCCATTCATTAGTTCTCCTAGCCTTTGACATTCCCAAAATAGAGAACCAAGTCCATTAACAATGCAAGTCTTGAGCTTGATATGAAAGCTATAAATTGCTTTTAAGAGAACTTCATTGTCTTCCACTGACATGCGTGCTGAATGATTTAGATGTGATTGTATCATACAAGTTAGTACTTTCTACTCTTCTGAGTACAGTTAGAAGGACAGTGATGGACTTCATGCCATGACTGTAGAAGTCAGAGATCAGAAACCTGATGAAAATTTCTTATGTAATTAGTGCAGATATTCCTAATGCAAAAGCTTATTTTCTTTTAAGGTTGCTATTTGTGTTTCTGAAATGAAACTCACATTTTCTACGTGTTACTCTAGAAGCTGTCCGTGAAATAGAGGAATGTACAACTGCAACGTGTCTACTGGTTCATTCCAAAAGGGGAAAATTATTAGGAATCTTAGCTGGAAGTATCCCAGATTTCCAATTGCAGATGTTCTGTACACTTTGAATTGTTCATTAAAGAAACAGTTAGTACACTTGTTACGTCCTATCTGAAAGTTTTGACAAGTTTGAACTGACAAGCAGTAGGTTGTTTGTTTCCAAGCAGTGATCATTAGAAATCCCAAGAAATCCAGTATCTGTATATTCATTCAAGCACTGTAATGAAACGTGTTTTATGCAACACAAGATTCTCTAGAGAGAACTTTTAACTTATGAGAGCAATTAAAATGTGTCTTTGAGACTTGTCAGACAGTGAATTGATTTTGCTGTTGTTAAGGGAAAATATGGCTTGTTCTGCTGGTAATGAGGAAAAGGAACTATAGAAGAATGAAAGATAATTCTAAATAGTTTTGGAAACACTCAACTGTTTAACAAATGTAAGTTTATCACAGGATCCAGTGCTCATAGGATGAGCTTGAAAAAGGGAAAAAAAATTTGCGTGGTTAACAAAACAAGAATTGCAATGTTGTTCCTTTTGCCTTCATGTATAAAGTTCTAGTTTTCTATCTAAATCTGTTCTGCAAGATGTCTGATGCATATGATGGTGAGGAAAAATGTAAGTTTAGTTGGAGATGAGAATGGCAGAGGTCAGTATTTGCTAGTTTTTAGCCAGCATACTCCTTTGCAGCTCTCAGCATCAGCTAAAGTCAAGCAAAGCAAAACCAGATTTGGCTTTTTGGGGTTGTTCTCCCTGCCCCCAGCTGGTTCAAAGGCCAGTAGACAAAGAAAGTTGACTCAAGTGTTATTGCTTTGTTTGTTATTTACAGAATATTTTTTAAAAGTATCAGTGTTAAGTAATACAGATTTTTCTGTTAGACAACTATACATTTATATAGTGTACTATGTCAGCTATATTGTATTTCTGAAACCTTCGATGCTTTTTTTTTCCAGAGCTTCAGATTAACATGCTTTTGGAAGAATATGTTTGATTTTTTGAGTAGAACTCTTTCAAATATAGAGCACAGTACTATTTCCATCTATGAAGACTGTAGGAAATAAACCTCTCCCTTCTATTAGATTAGGTGTAAAAACAAACCTGAAGATTTTCTATGTAATTTTTCAGATAAGAGATTTTGGTAAAGGTTTTTTTCTTATTTTCAGGCAGATTAAGTAATACAGTCATGGTGCTTTTTCATTGTTACAAATTTAGTTTAAACTTTACATTTCATTGAAATGTTGGAACTAGTAAAGAACATGAGTGCAACATTTTATAATTTGCATATGAACAAGAACAGCCAGGTAATTTTGTGATTGTTTGTTCACATTTTAAAAGACTTCTGCAGGATAAGATGTATTTTCTATGCTTGCTGTACCTGTTTATGCAAGACCTGATATTTTACTTGCAGAAATGTCACGGGAAATGTATTTTTGTGTATTTGCACTACTGACCCTTTTCAGTTTCTGGATGGCACAGATGCCTTGTCAGGGAACTGAAACCTAGCGTTGGTCATCAGATCAGAAAATAGGCTAGCAAGCATTGTTGTAGAATAAATCAGGATTTTTTTTTTCTCAGAGTCATGAACTGCATACAGGTAGTTTACAAACAGAACGTAATTTGTCAAATAAATTGTTCACTGAAAATCATTCCCATGGCTGTGATTGCCATGCACTATGTTGGTCCATCTGCATGGAGAGCAGCTACAATGCTAGTAAGAGTCTTTGTTCAGATGGTTTTGAGAATTTTGGTTGCTGGGTTGGTTGATAAAAAATTTAAAATTCTGTATAGCTGCAGGTAAGGGTTGCTTAGGTGTAATTATGAATTGTGTCTTTTTATTCTGTAGCTCCTTCTATGCGTTTCATGCAAGATGCTCTTGCACATCTGACAATTGTTGCATGAAGTCAGAGAGTATAATGGAAACCAGCTCTAATATAATTATTCTTTATGGTGCCATCAGTCTCTTGGCTTTTTTTCCAAAAGGCTGTATTACTCAGACTTACTTTGTCACAGTTAATTAGTTTGCCCTTATGCTTATGTTTGACTTTGGCTTTGATACTGCATGCTTGTGAACTATTAATGTCTTTAATAAATCTTTACAGCTGCTAGATATGTGGAATGTTATGGAACAGATACTAAATGAAAACTGGATTTAAGCTAATACATTCCTTGGAGCATGTTAGAAATTAAAGTGGTTAGCTACAGTACCACAGACGATGTTACTATGGAGAGAGCTTCTGTTTCCATGACATTTGCATGCATATTTTGCTAGGCCTTCAAAAGAAGTAGGGTTCTGTCCTCTATCAAATTTGGTGGATGTTATCCCATTACTTCTGAAACTCTGTGGTGTCTCACTGCAAACATATATGAATTAATTTCTTAGAAGTATGACTGGCCAGGAAAAAAGTGGAAATGAAAAAAGTTATTAAAATTTGTATCATGCAGAAGGCAATTTTTTTTAATAGTATTTTTTTACTAGAATAGATATTCCAGCTTGATTTTAATTGCATATATACTGGTCTGTTTGTATACATTTTGGTTGCTTAAAAAAGCCTACAGCTATTAAAGAAGTAAAGTAGAATTTTGCTGGTTTTAGAAAAAGATTATGTTTAGCTGTATAGCTAATGTTTTTTTAGGGTGAGAACTGCCTTGTACTGGAGTGGAATTTTGAATAGCAGTAAAATTTTAAATCAAGTCATGATGTAACTCACTGTTTAAGAATCAGTTATTGGCCCAGGGGTAAATTGCAAAAGCTAATTTTTCTTAGGATGAAAGAAGTGCTTTTGAGATATGAAAGTCTTGGTAGCTATTAATGAAGGGGCGTTTCTCTAGGAACTGTTAGGGCAATGTCATGGTCAGCTGCTGGCAGCTTTTGACTGCACTCCTGCATTTCTGACTGTGGTGACATATGGTCACAGTTCTCTTCTGCAAGATTATGCTTACTTAAATACAGGTGGGTATGATCCCCAGGTGCTGGAATAGAAGGAGTCAGGGAACAATGCTGCTTGCTGAACACCACTGTGTGACCTATTCTCTCCTGTACAAAGGTTGCTGGAGAGGAGGGATGCAGTGAGTTAAACACCATTCAGTATTCTTCTGTCAACCCTAAGACAGAATTGCTTTCCTTCTGTTCCTAATGAACAGCTGACTGTTGTTCCCTTTGTACACTACTCTTATGGTCTAATTAGGTTTTAGTATCCTAGAGTGGGTTTGTTTTTTTAATGGTCTTTTTTTTTACCCCCAGTTGCAAGTGGGAGTCTAAAACTTCTGATTCTTTGTGATACCTTCTTGGAGCATATTATTCTGTAATGTGTTTGCAACAGTTATAAACGGTTGTCAGGACCTGAGCTGATACCTCTTTTGAAACCCACTTTTTTCAAAGCTTTTACCAATTTCACACATTTTGAAAGCACAAATTCACATGTGCAGCAGAGGGGAAAATATTCTCAGAAGCCTAATAACCTAAGTGTTGTCTATTTAATGCAAGTAAAATTTTGGTCCACCTATTTTGGTGTTTTGGTAAATGAGGAATGGTGCTTCACCTAATATCTTCCCCCAACTTCCAGTATAATCATTGTTCCAACTTTATTTTAGCCAAGATGTCTTTGTTTTCCACTTGAACTGAATTTCTAGATCTTTCTGCCAAAACCAGTACCACTTACTCCCCATCTGCTAATTCTAAGGGTCATGTTCTTTGTCCCCACTTTAGAATAATTTATTTCAACAAATAGCCGATTGAATGATTTTGATTTATAAAAATCATGTTCTCCTTCTGCTAAGGATACAATAGAAAAGGTTTTTAAAAGATGGCTGATAGAATGAGCATGGTACTTACTGTTCGTGGTGTCAAGAGAGGTGTAGCTCTCTTTTTGGAGTACCAACTGGATCAGTGACTGGTGGGTTTGTTCACTTTGCTGCCATGCCTGTATCTCTCCTCTCACTCTGCTATAAGAAAATATTTGAAGGATTCTATTGAAATTGTATTACAAATAGGATGGAGCTTGACAGTAATCTAGTTTATTAGCTTAGAGTTCATACTAGCATGCCTATTATTATCTCTGCATTTTATTAACACATTGAAATGATAAACTCTCTATATCTTGGAGGTGGGAAGAGATTTGTAAACTATCTTTTGAACATCATCACAGATTCTTGCTTGAACCAATGATGTTATTTTTTCTCTATGTCATTATCAATTGTGACAGAGACACAAAGCTTTATGTTGTAGAGGTTAAAGAATGGACTGATGTCTTTTTTTGACATTAGCAAAAAGGATGCATGGGAAACTAAATAAGTTGTAAAACCTTTTAGAGGGATATCAGATTTGAAAGAAACTTCTCCTGCATTGGCTCAGGTTTGTCTGCTTTTTTCTTCCAGAATTTTCCAGTGACTGCACATCAGACATTTCAATTCACTTGATAGATGCTGTTCTGCAACAGCAACATGAGTTGCAGTTCTTTTTTTTATGAAGTATAATTCTGTTTTTTAAATACATTCTATACTTGTTTATGGAAAAGCTGTGTTTAACCATTCTTTCTGTTCCCCCTTGTTAAAATGTTAAACTGTTAAATAGCAGCTAAACCTGATGACATTTGTTTTTGCAAATGGTAATTGTCTCTTACCCCCTCCCCTAATTCTTTGGCCCTTCAGCTGCTTTCCTGCTCACAACATAGCTACATTAACATTTTAACATTTGGTATAATTAAAGAAGAAACATTTAAGAAAAGGGAAAGGAGAAATAAGTCTGTCTGTAACCCTTCTGCCAGTAACAGAATGAAAGCTCCCTTCCAGCAGCAGAGATCTCATGTTGCATGTCTGATTGGTGTTTGTGTGGTCATGCGCTGTAGAAGGGATAAAGAAAAAATTTGTGAGGCAGAAGCTGTTGTTTGGTTCTGGTTTCAAATTGGTTACAAGGCAATTTTAACAACCAATATCAGAACAACTGCTTTTAATGGCAGAATTTGATTCCTAAGAAGGATAACAACTAATTTCACAGTAACTGGAGTTTTTTGAGTACTGTTTTTAAAATAAAACCTACATTTCTTCTTCTCTTTACTTACCCAGAACCATTTGATGACTTCCTCTTTCCTAAGTGAGAACTAAAAGGATTAATTTCTTACAGAGAGTGGGCAGAATCCTGTCATTTTCTTCTTTGGAATGCTATGTTTCTTGTTCTTAGAGAAGGATTTTTCCCTGTTCATTATCCAAATTACTCTCCTGAAAATGCAGTTTTAAGTTGTATTAGTCCTGTAGCAGACTTGAAAGAGAAAATACATACTGATTTTTTTCAATATACATTTTTCCCCACTTTGCTTTTCATCTCCAAGCACATCAGCTTGCTACTTGCAAAGTAAAAGCACAGTGAAGCAAGCACATGATGAGTTCTACTGGTTGGACTGTTCTCACGTTGTATGGATGTTTTCTTGTGAAACTATGGATGTAAAATATGTGATTTGCTATTTTAATGTCCACAGCTAATAATGAACTTAACATGATTAAAAATCATCATTTTATAATTTATATATTACAATATGTAGTTGAAAAGACTAGTTTCTGTTGCTTCTTACAAAATACCCCAGCATTCAGTATTCAAGCAAGAGTCATGAATATTTAATTCAAGGAGATTTGTAGCCCTGTAAAATGTAATAAGCTAGCCCTTAATGACAATTTTGTGTAACATACGTTTGGCAACATGTAGAAAAAAATCCCGCTGGCAATTCTGTGCATCATTTTTCATGCATATCTGTTCAGCTCTAGGGGCTTTTTAGCTCTGGAATTATAAAGAGAAATTAGACTAAGTCTGAGACCAGCGTGCTGCAATTTCTTAGTTAGTACTTGTACATTTCCTCTTACGTTTAGATTAGCTTAAAGCTCTGGCCTACTGATTGCCTTTTGATGTAAGGCTTCATTCTTTTTTTCAAGATTGGCATTTATCAATAAGCATTTTGGAATATGTTTTTGCATCTTTCTGTTTAGGATTGGTGGTTTTCATTAATCATCCTGGGCTCTGAGGTTATTTGCTGAAATGTTATTCCTGGTATACTGGTTATCATCATAGTTTATGAAAAATGTTAACAAAACCAATATTATGATGAAGCCTTAAATTTACAGGTTGTAGCTTCTGCAAATGTGGTCTCTAATACTGATAAATTGCCCATTTTTCAAATTGGGTTATTGTAGTGAGTCAGCCAAGAGCACTGCTGCTCAGTTCATGGAGATTCTTTTGTTACACCAGGGATGCTTCTGCTGTCAGACTTCAAGCACTGAATACTTCCTGCTGATCCAACCCAACTTTTGTGGGATTTCTAGGAGCCTTTGATCACAAACTAACTACCCACAAAGAAATAAGTCCTCTGAGACTGACTTCCTTCTCTCTCTGGTGTAAATTGAAGTGATCACTACACTTAAATTCAAGTTGGGAAAGAGGTAGTAAAAATAAAAGGACAAAAGGTGAAGAGAGATTGGTGCCCTCAGGTTTGAGAAATGAGAGAAGGTTTTACTGATATGTACAATACATGTAAAGAGCTCATAAAACAAATCATGCAATGAAGAAACTACACTTAGCACTTTATGCATTGAAATTTAATGTTTTTTCCAACATCACTGTCTTCATGCAGCCAGGGCTTTTTTCACAGTAAAAGTGTCAAAGGAAGATTAGAAGAAAGATTATATCCCTAAGAGTCTTTCAAAGATTTGTTGTGTCACTGGGGGAAGAGAAGAATAATAAGCGTTGCTTTAGGAGGCTAAAAGAAAAAAAAAACAAAACAAAAAACCAGTAAAGGAGCAGACCAGGAGCGCTTCTGTATTGTCTTGGTTGTCCCAACAGTTTACTTCAGACTCATCCTTTCAGCCTTTGTCAGCAACTTCTGTAGCTGTGAAGTAAGAACTGAGGTCTTAAACAGCTCCCTGGATATGCATTTGGATAGTGTTATGTTAAACATACAATAGAAAGTGAATATTAAAATTTAAAATTTGAAATGTTATCAACTGTAGAATAGTTTTTAAAAGGTTATTGTTTGTACACACAGAAAGCGTCATCTGAACATTGTCATGATATCTAGCAATACAGTTGTCCAAAGGTTTTTCTATTCTGTTTTCTAAGTTTTAATTAGTGCTGACTGAAAACAATAAAATTTAATAAATAAACCAGAATTAAACATGCTCCTGCCTTTCACAGTCCACACTGTGGCTCGTCATTGCAAACAGTGCATTTCTGTTAGATATATTAATACCTAGAGAGGTCTGAAAGAATAGCAGAAATAAGCAGCATTAATGACCTCAAATGTTCTTATTTAATGACCTCAAATGTTCTTATTTAAGGAATGTTTGAATTTTTCAGATACGTAGTAGTGTAATGACTTCAAGAAGAGTGTCTGAACCTGAAAACATACAGAGCAGTGTATGATCTTGTAAGGGAACTTGTATTGGAAGTGCCCAAGTACTACATATATTTAGTGAAGCAGAGCAAGTGATAGGGAGTCCTGTCCTCCTAAATTAGCTTTATAAATGCATGCAAAGCTTCAAATCTGTTTCCATTTGCCATGTGGGAAACAGGTGCTTTTTGGAGACATGCGTTATTAAGCACCTAGAGCACCCATGTTGCTGTTTTGCCTAAGTTAGACTGCATGTCACCACAGTCTGCATTGGTAAACATAACTTTTGGACTTAGTGCCAAGCTAACTTTTTTAGGAAAGATTGCGTTGAAAACTTCAGGAAGAGAAAGATTTGCTGATCACACAAGAGGAAGTGATTGATTGTTTTGGGCAAAAAGGTGGATGGAAACAAAGGAAGATTGATTTCAGTCCATATTTTATAGGGTATTTTGGAGATCAGGGTGAAACTCTAATTTAACCTAGCTCTCATCAGTCTTTCTGGACAGTTGGTTGAAGCTATTTAGTTCTTACCTCTGGGTTTGTTTATCTGTGTTTCTCGACAGGTGGAAATTAACAATGTATGGCTGAGGAAAAATTTTATAGGCATGAGCTTTTCCATTATATTAGTTTCTACTTACCCAAATCTTCGTTCACGAAGCCTAGCCATGATGATGATGAGTTTCTACTTAAGGCTGTTTATGAGTTGTGAAGTTTAATTTGAAAGAAAATTTCATCTGGAGGAGTAAATACAATAGTTCCTGGTGACAGCTTACACTGTTGGTACATGCTGAGGCCATCTCAGTTCAAGTTAATGATACAAGGTGAAATAAGGAGAGTGAAATACAGCAACAGAAGACAAATGGAAGTATCTTGATTGTTTCTATTATTTTGTTAATTTTTCAGAAGAATTGCACAGCACATACTTAATGAGATTATAAATGGTAGACAGCGATGATAAAAAAAATAAGAAACTTCCAAAATAATCAATACCAATATAAATCTAATATTTCAAGTAGCAGCCATGGACAATCATCAGTTCCTTTGACCATGGGTGCTATATCTCTGTTGTTAGAAGACTTATTTGTCTCGAAGGTAGGACTACGTAGCTTTTCAACAGTTACTTCAGTTTGCCAAAAGTAGAGTTTAGAATTGAAGGCAGACACTAGTTAGTCCATTTTGGACCATATACACATTAGCCAACAATTTGAGGTTTTGCTTCAGATCCAAGTAGTGGAGTTTCTAGTTCTAGATCATAATATTGAGTGAAAGGACAAATACAAATTGAAGTGACCAAGAATAGGTTTCTGCTGCCTACAGTTATGTGCAGGGTGGTAGAGGAGGAAAGACCAGTGAGTAGTTTTGTGGATGCTACCTTCTGATAGCTATAAACACGGAGTTTTGGCTGTAATCTGAACTTCATTTATCAAATATTAATAGGATTAATATTTAAATTAAGTTAGTTATAAATAAAATGTCCTCATAGTTTTCTCCTTGCTTAATGGAATATTGAGAAAAGCTGTTAGTATAGCTGTGAAACGATGTTTAATGAAGCTGGAGATATAAAGCTAAATTAAAGTGTAAGAGGAGAAGATGTTTAGCGCAGTAATTACCAAAGAAGTCCAGTATAAACATTGCCTTAACTTGAAGTTCAGAAGCACTTTTGGAAAAAGCAGTTTTCTATTAACATATTAACAGATTCATTTCTGTATACAGGTAAACCTTCTAAACCTGATTTGCATTCAAGTGTTAAAATCCTTAGTATATAACATAATCTAACACTATTTAAATGGGTGCATATTAGTTGCTTCTCAGTCTGTTATGACAGTTAAGCTTAATATTTCAGAAGTAATTTTGATTATAATTATTTTCTTTCTACTTCATATAGCTTCAAGTGACATTTTCATAAAAGACAAATTATTGTATAATAACATTTTCACAATAAAAACAGCTACTTCTGGCTAACCAGTCCTAAAGTATTAAGAAGTGTCATTCCTACTTAGTTCTTTAACTCTCTAAAGGAAAAGTTTCTGGAATACACTGATCTGATTGTGTCTTAAAACACATTAATTTTTCTTTATTTTAATTTTTAAAGCAGAGGAATGAAAGAATTGTGCAGCATTGAGGGCACGGACCCCATCGCTTGTGGTTCCAAGCAACAGAATCAAGTTTATTGATAACAACACCACCTTATATATGTAGTTTGAACAGAAACATGGGATCTTCAACCAATCACATCCAAGTACGCCATGGAGCATGTGCAATACTGCGCCAGGAACTACAATTCCCAGAATGCCCTTCGGCATTCTTCCTGTCATACCAACCTTCACAGAAATAACACAAACTTGCTTGACTACATGGAATTAAAGCAGTGTGGTGACTTCACTGTCAAGTAATGAGTTATTTAAAACTGTGTAAGCTGGGCTGGGCTCCGTCATCCTTTTGACTTAACTGTGGACACTAAAGGATTTGAGCTTAGCCAAGGGACCTGTCTTCCCCATTTTTTGAGCCTCTAAAGTTACTGTCTACAGATATGCTTTCAATGATGTGACAACGTTTCATCGTGTAACATTTGGAATTCATTAACTACTTTATTTTCAAGCTGATCAAATACTTACTGAACATCAATGTGTGTCTATTCTGATCAAATCACTGAACTAGACAAAAAGCTGATATTTAATGAAGACTGCAGATCTTTGATTCCTCAGGTGGTTTGAATTAGTAATTTAGAACACCAAGCATTAAAAGCAGCATTTATTAATTTCTTTTAGTTAAAAGAGTTTTTTTGAAGGGAAATAATTTGCTTTTGTTTGTTGTCATCTTTTAATCAGGGCATCATGGCCATCTCTCCGTAGTTAGGCACAGGTTGTGCTGGGGGAGGGGCTTGAATACAACACATGTAAACTGTTTGCATGAGGTTGGAAAGCATTTGGATTGTGTTTTGGAGTGGTACAAAGGTTGCAGCCATTTTGTGTTCTTGTATATTTTCCATTCAGTGTTTATATTCTTCTGTTTTCTCTCAGCTATGAAAATGCCTTTCACAACTGGCAGGCGTTTGGTAGTCTGGTATTTATCCAGGAGTTTCTCTTGGCCTGAGCACTCTTAGGAGTATTTACAAATCACATCTACCTGTCTTTCTTTATAAATACAGGGACAGTTGACTCATATTTATATATTAAAAAAAGCCTGCTTTAAAATTTCCAGACTTTATACAGGAATTATATCAAACATCTACAATAAAGAAATCAGTACGTGGTAGATTTGATTTGTTTTTCCAGAGAACAAAGGAATCCTGATAATCTTTGAGACACTAAGTACCGTTGAAGTGATTTTATTAAAGCACCTTTTCTCATCTGGGAGTTACACATCTTCCCTTCCTGACCTGCATTTGTCAAAGTTTCATCTATTTCATTCATTCATAGAAGTTTCTTAGATGCCTCTGAATTCTTCAGACTCTCCAGACTTACTTAACCAATAGTTCATATCTCAGCTTTAGCATCTCTTTGTTTTACTGCCTTGTAATAATTTGTGCTGCTCCTAAGTGCATATTTTAAGCACCAAAGTATGTTTCTCAATCTTCAGAAATTAGGAGCACTTCAGTTCAATGGCAACTGCGTAACACATGTTTGTAGGCTTGAAAGCCCTGCATATGAATTAGTTTTTTCCTACGCAGTGAAAAAATGTTTTGGTGGGGGGTTTTTTGTTTGTTTTTGTTTTTGGTTTTTGTTTTTGTTTTTTTTTTTTAATAAAAGACAGTCTAGAAATCTAAATAAGTTTTCTCAGCTGGGTTCAGAGGTATCGAACATTTTGTTAATATGTCTGAATTTCTCCAAGCTATTTGTAGGAAAAAGACTTTTTCTTGGGAGCAGTTGCAGATACATTTCTAATTGGAAACAATTTCAGAAATTCTTTTCCTTAACAATCATGGTTACTTACATTAGTCCCATTAGTTCTTATGAGTTCTTATAATATTTTTTAAGCTGCAGAATTAGGATGTAGAACTTTATTTTAATGAAGCTGTTTTTTAAATCTATAATTCAGCTGTTTGTGATCCTGGTTCAGAGTCTTTGGATGTGCACAATGGCCAAGTGGTACTTTGTGAGCAGTACAATGGTTGTTCTAGGGGGGAGATGCAGCACAAGGGCAGGATGGGACAACAGTTTGCCTTTACCTCCAGGGATGTGAGTTAGGGATGAGCCCAAGACTCTCAAAGCAGTCTTCTCAAATCATGTGTTTGCCTCACACTTCAGTAGGAAAATCTGGACTTTCTGCTCCTCATCCAGGGAATGTTGTGGGCCTGTGATCAGACTAATATATCTCTTTCTTCCAGTTCTCAGTGTCCTGCTCACTATACAGCAAGAACAAGCATTAATCACATTTACCTATCAATGACCAAGAGACTTCCGGTGCCATGTTACCTTTTACTTAGCTTTTTACCAGACAAAAAAGGTAGAATATGTGGGGAAGAACAAAGGTTATTGCAGTGATGGTCCATGGGAAATATGGGGAGAATGTAAGTTGTTTGTATGGGCGCTTTGAGGAACAGAAGGAGTTGGAACTGAGAAGGGATGCTGGGAGCGACAGAAGGCAGAATATTTGAAGGGTCACAGTGTAACTGCTTATTTCCTCAAGTAGATGTTAGTGTCTTGTGTTTGGGAGGTTCTTTTTTTTTTTTTCCTTTTTTGTGACAGTTACCATGAAGGGTTTTAATGATAGGGTTGGGATTTTGCATATATCTTTATGGTCATGTTAATATTTTGAACTTTTTCAGTAAACTTACCTATTTTCCCAAAAGAATCAATCATGTAGGCTAACCTGAATCACTTAAACTTATGATGGTCAAGTGGTGCTTGAATACAGCCAGATGCAAAAGAATACAAAGTACAAATGCACTTTATTTTTGTGTACTGCTGTATACATAAGCAATGAAAAGAATATTGGAATAGTGGGTTCAGTTCTGTTGCCCACTCTTCTAAAGGCTTTTGTGCAATTACACTAGAAGGATGTGTACATTAGCCAACTGGAAGATTACCCATGCAGTAAGAATCAGACTTACTAATTTTGTCTTAAAAAAGAGAAGTAATTACATGGAGAGCCAGTCTTCAGTCTAAAATAAGGCATTAACAAGACTCAGTGTAGAAATAAGCATGCAGCATTTTTAAGCACAAGTGTAATAAATGACTGTGTTAACATCCCTGGATATATGTTGTGATTTCTTTATCACTTGGCATCTTTCATAAAGGAGTGCTGGTTTTGAATAGGAATTACAAACTTGATAGAAACATCATTATAGTTTGGATAAGATTATAAGATTGATATAAACATCATTGTTCAAGTTTCTCTGTCCTGTATGCAACAGAGCTGACTCAATGAGCCCAGTAATAGTTTCCAGTCTTAAAAATCTATGAATATACAATTGAAGTTAATGGTTGTCTTTGATCTTGTGGTTTCTTGATCCATTGTTGTGACTTATTCACATAATCTGTCAATAATATTAGCAACTTCTGTGTTTTCAGCCCATCACTTTATAAAGTCTAGCTTGAAATAATTGATTATAATTGATCCTTTTGGTTCTTTAAAATGATCCAGGGTCTGCACTGCAAGAAAATAAGAACACGTTTTGGGTAATTATTCTGTCTTTATGTTTACCCAGCTGAATGCAAACTATTCGGTTGGACAGGCTAGCAGCTGCTCTATGGATTAAGAGGCCTCAGAATTAAATAGAGCTCTTCAGAGAAAACATTTAACACTGTTTTGAGTGGGAAAGAGAAGCAGATTTGTTGTTGCTATTATAGGTTTGCCGTAGTCACCTTTTTGCTTTCAAATGAAAACTTAAGCATCATGTTGAATAAAATTGCTTTCAAACCATTTAATTAAAACATAGAAGAATATTGGTAATGGATATGGGTAATGTATACAGCTTAAATAGTTCTTATTGTTCTGAACCTGAAGCATTTTAAAATGTTTTGAAAGTGCTTTTAGTCTTCTTCCTAACTAAATATGAGAATATCATTGATGTAATGACAGAAGTTTTTTCTCGGTGTTAAAATATATTATTTGAAATTTAAATTATTAGAGGTGTAAAGTTTTGTATTTAGTATGTATATTTCATGTTCAAGTAAACTTTATTGCAGTTTATTGCATTTTCCTTGTGGTTAGATCATAACGTCATTTGCAACATGGCAAACTACATTTAATGATTTAAAAGAATTCAGGTAGATTCCCAGTAGTTGTCTTTGTTAACTCATCCCCTCCCACCTGCTCTCCCCTCATGCCTGAAAGGTACTCGACCTTCCATACCTCTTGGGCAAGCATGGCTAGGCAAACAAATCTTCCCTGAGCTTTCTATGCCCTTTTTTTTCAGCCTCCTTTCTGAATTAGTATGTGCATGCAGCTGCCAGCTTTGCAGCCCTTGGGATACTTTGCAGGGCTAGGTCTGACCAGTTTACTGAGGGTAAATTATAGCTGACAAGTAGCAGCACTGTGCCATTTAGGAGACAAGAAAGAGCTGGGTTGTTTACTGTCTTCCTGTCATTTGGAAGGAGCGAGGGAAGGTATGGAGGAAGGGAAATGTAAGGTGGCCTGTGTTAGCTGCTGTTTGCATTTTTGGAGGATTGTATTTATCAAGGGTTAGGGAGGTAGAACTGGCTGATTAGGGTTTGTAGGATAGTAAGACACCCACCTGTGTCAAGGAAACATTCTCTTCCTCCTCTTGATGAGGCATGAACTTCTCTGTTGATCATCCCAACACCTCTTCAGTCCCTAGGAGAAATCATTTGTTGTGTCTAGACTTAGGCTGAAGTTACTCAATCTCCAGGTGGGTGTCTTCATGGTGACTCAACACCACCCCACAGCCCAGACTGCCTGCCCAGAATGCAGTCCCAGAAACCAACCTCACTCTTCCTCCTACAAAATACTAAGCAGAAACATCTATCCCATGCGAAGAAGCTATTTCGAGTGAAATTTTATCATCTTAGTGTGAGACTATCTTCAATAAATAAGAAGTGTGTCTGCAAAAGTTCAGATAACAATACTGGGGGCTCTGAGGGCCAGTCTTTCTCCTGATCTGAAAGGAGAGGAGAAAAGAGTTTATCCCACTATGGGCAGCTGTGAAAGAAGGGTGGAACTAGACTTACTACTTTGGGATAGAGGAGGGGATTGAGGTTCAATGTGACCAGCAGCCCATCACTTTGCCCTGCAGTGCTAAAGTCGTTCTAACAAGGGTCTAACAAAAAAACCCTCAGAGTGGAGTGGGCCCACTTGAACCTATGGAGTTGGATGTTATAAATCAGCAGGATGTTATAAATCTGAGACTTAGGGTCATTATTATGCTCTTACCTGAAGTTCAGGATCTCCATAATAGGGGTACATTCACCATGCTGCTTCTGTTGCCCCTGGTCTTCATCCTCTTGATGAAGGTGATACTGATTGATAGTGCTGTTCTACACTACACCCCCTCTGAGGTTAGTAACCTCTTGATTCTGTCAGTTATTCTGCTGTTGGGGAAACTGTTGGTCTACTAGCACAGTCTGACAAGTATTAATGGGCCAAGATCAATCTTCTAGGAGACTGAGGTGGTCTGTCACTCCTTTTGGGAGAAACACTGACTGGAATGGAAGGTTGTGAAAAAGAAAAGAATGATGAAAAGAGAAATGGCCTGAGGTTCTGCCAGGCTACAATGGCCACAGAAGGTAGGGCACTGACACTACTACTACTACTACTACTACTACATAGATAAATAAAAAGTTAGGTAGATGGTGAGTGGCAAAGCTGTAAAAATTGAAGAAATCAAGGTTCATAGCTAACTGAAAGCACTGATACCCTTATTTTTTTGAAGCAGCATTTCAGCATGGCACAGGATATCTTCACAGCTCAGGTTTGTCTGTGCTGTGTAGGTGTAAGGTAGCACAGCAATGGTACAGCCTTTGCCTTGGCCTGCAGAGTCTGTACTTTGGTGTGAAGTGCATTAGGTATGTTCCTGAGGAGAAACTTCAAGTTTGGTTTTACATTAACGTGATCCAATTTGTGTGCACCAGAGCTACCTGGCTATTGCAACTAAGGTGTACTAAGTAGGTACAACTGGGGGATTTGTGTTGAAAGTGTGTTACTTTTGCCAACTAAAATGCTGGTGTAATTTAGCACTCAGTATGGCTGCTAAAAGCACAACCAACCTAAGAGAGATACAGTTTTGTAGAACAATTTAGGTTGGTAGGGACTTCAGGAGGTCACCAAGTCCAATTCTTTAAAGCTATTTGAGATAGTTTCTGATTTATCGATGTACCTTTTTTGGTGTGGAGTTCTAATTTTTGTGTTTGGACTAGGTTGAAAGGTTTCAGATTGAAACATGAACTTTGTATTTGAGATGATAGGGGATCTGACATTTTAGAAGTAGTCGTACATACATATTTGTTGGGGGGTGGTGTTGAGGATATCATTGCTATGAATGCTATATTTAAAATGCTAGGGTGTAGTTCGATCTCAAACAGATTGCTTCACATTTTGGTTTGGAATTAAAATAAAGAATAACTTCAGGCAGAACAGGTCTGCAGTATGCAGTGATTCATCTAAGGTGAAGTTTTCACATACTTAACAAGCAGAATTCTTGTTTGGCTTCAGCTCATGTTTAAAGAAATTGATTTAGCACTTGGCAGTCAAACTCAATAACTTATTACTGCTGTATTGTGTGTATGGGCTCACCTTTTACAAAAAGTAATCTCTTTTTCAGGGATTATTAATCCTTTAGATGAATTCTCATTTGAAGTTAGACTTCTGTGAATTTCTGTCTTTCTTGGTAACAGAAGTTGGGGAGGGGCAGGGGGAAGCTGTATAACTTGTTCTCAGTATGAGTTTTGAAATCTTAACTGCTTATCTAAGCTTTTGTAACTGTTTCTGAAAGATACCTGTAAATTACGTGTTACCTTTGCCAGGTGCTCAGTATTAACAAATTGTGAACTGAGAAGGCTGTTGTTTTGATAATGGTCAAAATTAAATGTAGTAGTCAAAAGAGTATATTTATTGCCACTGCTTTCTAAGTAAGATCTTTTTGACTAACTTGAAGTGGGGTAGAGATTATCTTTCCTCAGTTTATTTATTGATAGGACAAAATGCCTAGCTGAGGCATGTTTCACACTGTGCTGGTATTAGAGGTAAAGAAAATATCTCCATCTTAAAGAGCAAATCCTCCCCCACTGCCTTTCAAGCAAGCCAGCCAATTAAATTTCTAATTAAACTTTAGTCAAAATTGTGGATCCATCAGTGTAATTACAGGTACACAGATACATCCTGTCAAAACATCGCTTTTCACTACTGATCTTGGAATAGTTGTCCTTGTCTGTTGTGAAGTTGGTTTCTTATTGACTTTTAGGAGGGTGTAACTTGTCAGTCTAGGAAACAGTTTGAAAAAATTGGATAGTAGATCCTGTGTGAAAAATATACATTGTTACCTAAGCATGTGAGGGTAGAAAATACAATACCATTTAAAAAAAATGATGGTGGGAGCAGGTGTCATGGAAGAATGGGGAAGAAATAAATTCTGTAAGCTTGGTATCTGGACTGGAAAAAGGAGTAGAAACAGCAATAAGGAATACAGTAGTTGACACTAAGCTGGCGGGGAGTGTCGATCATCTGGAAGGCAGGAAGGCTCTGCAGAGGGATCTGGATAGGTTGGAGAGTTGGGCTGATTCCAACGGGATGAGGTTCAACAGGGCCAAGTGCCAGGTCCTGCACTTTGGCCACAACAACCCCCTGCAGTGCTACAGGCTGGGGACAGAGTGGCTGGAGAGCAGCCAGGCAGAAAGGGACCTGAGAGTTTGGATTGACAGGAAGCTGAACATGAGCCAGCAGTGTGCCCAGGTGGCCGAGAAGGCCAATGGCATCCTGGCCTGTATCAGGAACAGTGTGGCCAGCAGGACCAGGGAAGTGATTCTTCCCCCGTACTCAGCACTGGTGAGGCCACACCTGGAGTGCTGTGTCCAGTTCTGGGCCCCTCAGTTCAGGAAGGACATTGAGGTGCAGGAGCAGGTCCAGAGAAGAGCAACAAGGCTGGTGAAGGGACTTGAGCACAAGTCCTATGAGGAGAGGCTGAGGGAGCTGGGGCTGTTCAACCTGGAGAAGAGGAGGCTCAGGGGAGACCTCATCACCTACAACTCCCTGAAAGGAGGTTGTAGCCAGGTGGGGGTTGGTCTCTTTTCCCAGGCAACTATCAGCAAGACAAGAGGGCATGGTCTTAAGCTGTGCCAGGGGAGATTTGGGTTAGATATTAGGAAGAATTTCTTTACAGAGAGGGTGGTCAGACATTGGAATGGGCTGCCCAGGGAAGTGGTGGATTCTCCATCCCTGGAGGTTTTTCAGACAAGTCTGGATGTGACACTTAGTGCCATGGCCTAGTAACTGCAGCGGTGTTGGATCAAGGGTTGGACTTGATCTTGGAGGTCCCTTCCAACCTAGCTCATTCTATGATTCTATGATCTGGGTGAACATGATATAGTTGGTGAAAATTACATAAATTATTGAAAGGAATGTTATGCCTTTCCAACAAAGGGTTCAAAACTCATTTGAATAAGGATCATATGGTCTTCCTACTTAAGGCTTCCAGAAAGCCTCTTGTCAAAATTTCTCTTAAAAGACTCTTGAAGAAACTGAAGTAGATGTGAGACTTAAAAGGTTCTTGCACAGATATCTAATTGGTTAAAAAGTAGGAGTGAAGGGATTGGGGTACTGTTCAGTCCTCACCAGGGAAGGGAGTCACCAGTACTGCACATAAGCAAGCCTGAAAATTGGATGAATTGTAAAGTGGTGTTTTCTTGATGGATCAGCAAGGGCTGGTCCTAAATGTGGAGAATTATAGTAATCTCTTACAAGACTGAGGGGCTGAGTGATAAACCAGTTTGTAAACTTCTATGTAGATAAATGTAGAGTAATGTAAGTGGAGAAAAATTTTGTGACTGCACATGTAAAATGATAGCTTCTGAGCTGAGTGTATTTCCATGCATAGAGACTCATATGAAACTGTGAGTAGCATGGAAACAGTGGTGTTTGATTGTTCAGCATCTTTCTTAATATGAACCCTATGGAGCTCAAGTCTTTGAAACCAACAAAAAGTGGTTCAAAATAAACAAAAGGTAGTGTTTTTTCCTGCAGTGTAGTCAGGCTGTGTGTGAAACATTGTGCTGCATTGGTGGAGGTTTACATGGTCTTACTGGGGAGCTGTACAAGCTCATGCAGAGAAACTGAAAATGACTAAACACATAGGAATCACATTTGAATCACATCCACATCAGGAAGTCTCTGAGCTTGAAAATGGATACTTTCTCAGAGAGTAGTAGAAAATACCATATATAATTGCCCTGCTTTTCATCTGCCCTGAGCACATGCTGTTGGCTGTTGTCAGAGTCAGGACACTAGAGCTCTAGTAGGTAAGATTGTTATATAAGGTTGTAGCTCTTCCTCAGAATTTCAGGCTATGACTCATAGAGGTTGGTTCATTCTTTTTGCGTCGGTAAAAATTAATTTTCTAAAGGAGTGTCTAGTGTTTTCAGGTCATATGGTCCAGGCAGAAGCAAATATGAATAGGACAATCTGCTGTCTTGAAAGAAGCCTTTGGTCTTCCCTTAAAGGCCTTTGATTTTTCTTATATTGCTGAGAGGAAATCTTGGCCTCTTGTTTTCAAGATGGGCTGTGTTTAATCCTGTTATCTCTTCCTCCAGAAAGTAAGACTTCTGTTTATGGAAATATTTAGTACTCATGGATGCAAAAGCCTTAGTTGGAAGATTTTTGCAAGTCACAGAATCATAGAAAGGTTTGAGTTGGAAGGGACCTTAAAGATCATCTAGTTCAGCTCTCCTGCCATGGGCAGGGACACCTACCACTAGGATAGGTTGCTCAGAGCTCCATCCAGTCTGGCCTTAAATGTTTCCAGGGATGGGGCATCCACAGCTTCTCTGGACAAATGGCTCCAGTGTCTCAGAACCCTCACAATAAAGTCAGTAAATTAGAAGCCATGCAGCACAGAGGCTTAATACAAGATTTTAGTGTCTGTGTATGATTGACAAATACCACCTTTGGTTGAAGTCCTCAGTCATTCTAAAGGACCAAAGAGCAATTGTTAAGATGAATCTTTTGTTCCATACAGCAAAATCACACCTGTTTCAACAAATTCCTCTACTCAGCTCTACTCTGTGTTTTTTCATACCCGCTGTGGCAGTTGTTTTATAAATTAAATTTTCAATATCTGTGGAGAAATTTGTCACAAATAGGATTGTTCCCCTTATTTCTTCTTTGAATTACTTAGCAAATAATTATTAGTAGTAATTGTCTTTGGCCAAATTAGAAACTGCAGATGAGAGAAAGCAACAAATAATGTTTTTTCAAACATTGTATTCTGTCCTATTATTCCTGGGACATATTTTATTAATAAAATTTGTGTTGGATTTAACTCCATATTCTCTCTATATCAGGCATAAGTACAAGAAAATGGCATGAAAAGTTAACTGAAAAAGAACTTTCAGTGCCATCTGCCTTTCTGTAAAATTGAATGCAAATACTTCAAAATATATTTAAGTGCATAAACAGTATTTAAAACATTATATATATAAAAATTATGATCAGAAAAGCTTAATTGCTTTGCCAAGCATCATATTTTGTCTATTCTGATTTATCTGTTTAATATCAGTTGGTATGTATGCCATGAGTCCTTAAATATTTTGAACTCCATACTGCATGATAGCAGATTTTTAGTTTGGGAATGTAGAGGAAAGAGGTAAAGAGCAAGATAAGTTTCATTACTATAAAAATCTAAAGATTAGATCATTGGAATTTTAAGATATTTCAGGTGAATGGAAAAGAGCCAAAGAAAAGAGGGAGGGAACAGCAGTATGGTAGCAACTAAAGGAATATTTCCTTATTGCTGAAAGATTTTCTGGGTTTTGTACATTGCTTAAACATTACTTTTCTAAATCCATTTTGATAAGGTGTACAGGTAACTAACACAGGAAACATATAGAGGGAAATTTGGTTGGGAAGAGAAGCAAGAAAGAAAAGAAAAGAAAGAATGAAAGAAAAAGGAAGAAACTTTCATAACTTTATCACACTGTATCTTACTGGTTTTCTGATTAGAATGGGAAGTTGGGCAGGTGACTAATATTGGTGTTGGAAATGGGTTTATATTGCCCTGAGTGGGAACCAGACTGAAAGCCTGAAGCTGTTGCTCTCAAAGGGTCTAAGGGTGATGATCAAAAATGAAAAGATAATGCACTCTAGCCAACCACATTCAAATTCCAGATGAAGCTGTTAGTGGGTTATTTTTGTCATGTGTAGCAGAACTGTAGCTAAAAATGTTTTGAGCTGATTTGGGTGTCAATTATGTGAAGCTTGCCTTTACTTACTGTCTAGCAAAAGTCACATGCTGTCCTTTCAGCAAGAAATGGTAAGTAAGATGTGCTGCATTTATTTTGGGAAGAATAACTTTACATTCTTATATCAGAAAACAGAAAATTCATCTGTTTTTGTCATTTTAAATCTAGAACTGTTAGGTTTATCATCAGTAAATTTTGTATTTTGAGAATACTTAACACAGCCTGTGTGCAGTGTGATACTAATGATTGCTCTTTTTCCAAAAGACAGTGGATATTCATGGTTGGTTTTATTTTTCATGTAAAATTGGATGTATTTTCTCACTGTAGATGAATAAATATCAAAGAAGTAAAATTTCTCATTCTATCGTGATAGGCCTTTCTGATAGGTGGCAGTATGGTGGCTGCTGGCTTTTCATGCTGTGTCAACCAATAACATGGATAAGAAAAAGACCATTCATAAAATTGTTCAAAAATGCTGAGATTATTTTAAATGTATCTTTTCTGTATGTCCTACCAGTGTTTTCATTTCTTTCTGTGCTATCTTATTTTCTTTTTTTGAAATTTTCCATCGGGCAGAGAGAGATAATGAAGTATGCTAATTTTTATTTCCATTCTCAGCTTTTTATTATATTCAATGGCGTAGCTACAGTGCTAAGCAGTTTTAAAAGGGAACAGCAAATAAAGTAGTGAAGCACAACTACCTCCATGGTAATGGAATTCATTGTTTCAGTCACTAAGTATTGTAATTCATTAGAGACAGCTAAAATAGTCTGAAAGGCTGAATTGTTACTTTTAAAACCAGTGAAAACCAATAAGCATAATTAAACTGCATTTTAATTTACTTCAGAAATACAAGCCTGGTCGATGCGATGATATTTTGAAATGGAAGCCACCCAGCCTGAACTCTGTTGATTTTCGTCTAAAGATAACAAGAATTGGTGGAGAGGGGTATGTAATCTCTTCCCTTTTTAAATTTATAACACTCATGTGAATGTCCCTTAGCAGTTAATCTCTCCTCTGATATTTCTTGACACTTACTGGGGCTAAGCCTTTCTATATTCTCTAGACCTTGTTCATTCAAAATACAAGAACTGTTGTAATTAGTGTTGTACTGAAAACAATGGCAGATGTTTATAATGTAAATTTACTCATTCTTACATTAACTTTCATAAAATTTCTGACAAAAAGTCGCGTTTGGAATTGGCACTAGCCCATATGTTTTTGAGAGTAGGCAGAGTGTATTAGCTTGAATTCTAATATAAAATAACTATTTTTCATTGATTTTATGCAAAATAATAACAACTTAAGCTTTCTTCTATTTCAGAATTGTGCACAGTGACAAATGGCATTTGTTTTCTTAGAGAAAAACAAAGTCTGACATTTTTACTCATTAGGCATTCATAGAATCATGGAATCAACCGGGTTGGAAAAGACCTCTGAGATCATCAAGTCCAACCCTTGATTCAACACCACCGTGGTTACTAGACCATGGCAATAAGTGCCACATCCAGTCTCATCTTAAAAACCTCCAGGGACGGTAAATCCACCACCTCCCTGGGCAGCCCATTCCAAAATTCTCTGGTATTATTTTTAAAAACCATTAAAATCTTAGTCAAAAACAGTGAGTTGTAATGGCAGAAGACATGAAAATCTTGCATTGGTTCTACATACCATTTGCTTAGTTCAGTCACTGCACATATTAAATAGTGGCAATTTCCATGTTCTTTTGTACCAGGGAGGGGAAGGGGAAGATTGAATCACTAGATTAAAACTTGCTTTGGAAAAGATTTTGTTTAAAATGAAGTTAATTGATTTTTAGGTTGCTTAGTCTTTTAACATCTGGGACTCAATTTCAGTTGACAGTGTGAAATACTGATATTTAGCTTTTCTTTTTCTTAGTGCCACAGGCAACTCAATATGATTAAACAATTAATTCATATATTTCTTGCATATTCCAGTGTCCTAATAATGGCCCATTTAACTTTAAGACATCTGCCTGTCATGTTAATGAATATATTTGGTGAATAGAGAGAATCTTAAGGATATGGGATTTATTCTGCAAAAGGGACTCAACTGATAACGTCTCAGCATTTCAGGAGGTCAAAATTATCTGTTCAAATTATTTTATTTGAAAATGCAATATTAAGTCCTCAGTAACAACATAGCGTTTTCAGAGAATATACAGGAATATTTTAAGTTTTACTTCAGAAAATCAGCTCATTACAAACATTTTATGCTTTTTTGGCTTTTATTTAAGTCATAGGATAATGTAATATGAAAGATTTATGTAAAAAAAAATTTAATTACTCATTATCTGATAGGAAGTTATTTTTATTACAGTATTCTTATTAGTTCTGCTGGAGTTTAGAAATATACAGTAGTAGCCTGTGATTCAGAAGCAAAACACAACATGTTTTTATTTCCCATTAATAAATGAGTATTGGTTGATTAGTTATGACTGTTTTAAAATACACAACTGTCAGTGCTATTGTGTTATGTTTAATATATTACATCATAGATTATGTGATTGGAACATGAAGAAGTTATAAAACATAAGCCAGCAAAAAACTATTTCTAAAAAGTTAGTAGCAATTAGTAGCAAGTTGTTAAAAGAATGGTTGATCCACTGTGGAATTGGAAACGCTTTTAGAAAAGTTCTATCATATTTCAGCTATGTGAAAGTCAGTGCATTGCTTATATTGCAAATACAAGCAATATATTTCAGGCAGAAACAACTGCCTGAATTAGTCTGTAATTAATGTAATATTTAAATATGTGAGTGTTTATGCTGCTCTCACGTACCTTAAAAAAGTCTTAGAAACCTGGTATTTGATAAAGTACAGTTCTTCCAGATAAGTTTCACTTCATCTCACATGACAGTTGACTGCTACTAGTAACATAAGTGCATTCATCCAACAGAAAGAAAAGTTAATGAAGAAAATAATAACTTACCATTGTTGGGAGAGAGGTATTTATCTTAAATAATGACCTATGAAATAGTAGATTCTACCCAATTAAACACAAAAAGTGAATGAAACACTTCAGGTTTGCCTGCTTCAGTTTTTAATTTGGGTAAAATCTGAACTCATTTGACAAAACATGAGAATTATACAGATTTTGAAGTTGTTGACTAGGGTTTTAAAAGAAGCATCTTTAATTTTAGACTGTATAAAGACAGTTCCTGAGTTGTGAGTGCTGCCATAATAAAATGGGTGATTTGTGATATAACTAAAAAATCTGTTTTGATGAACTGAATGTCTTGCTACTGGCAATTCTAACATGAATTAGACTTCCTGCCTCCTCCCACCACACTAAGATTAAAAGCAAGCACTGATACTGGTTTCAACTTTTTGGGTAAAAAAAGCTTTCTTCTTCAGTAATCTGAAATCACAGCATTACAGAATGGGTAAAGTTGGGAGGGACCACAGTGGGTCATCTTGTCCAGTCTCCCTGCTAAAGCAGTGTCATCTCAGAGCACATGGCACAGGATTGCATTCAGACAGTTCTTGAATATCTGCAGTGAGGGAGACTCCACAACCTCTCTGGGCACAGACACCCGCACAGTAAAGTTCTTCCTCACGTTCAAATGGAACTTCCTGTGCATCACTTTCTGCCCATTGCCTCTTGTCCGATTGCTCAGCACCACCAAGAAGAGCCTGGCTCTATCATCTTGACACTCTCCCTCGAGGTACTTGTAGACATTGATGAGGTCCCCTCTCAATTGAGTATCTTCTTGATACTGAACAAGCCCAGCTCCCTGAGCCTTTCCTCATAAGAGAGATGCTCCAGTCCCTTAATCATCTTTGTTGCCCTCCACTGGACCCACTCCAGGCGTTCCATGTCTCTCATGTACTGAGGGGTCCAGAGCTGGACACAGCACTTCAGATGAGGCCTCACTAGGGTTGAGCAGAGGGGCAGGATCAGCTCCCTCAAACTCCTGGCAATGCTTTTTCTAAGGCCCTCCAGGATACCCTTGGCCTTCTTGACCACCAGGGCCACTGCTGGCTCATGGACAGCTTGTTGTCCACTAGCGCCCTCAGGTGCTTCTCTGCAGAGCTGCTTTCCACCAGTGCCCCAGCAGGTACTGTTGCCCAGGGTTATTTTTCCCCAGGTGCAGGACTCTGCATTTTCCTTTGTTGATCTTTAGTTGGTTCCTCTCTGCCCATCTCTTCAACCTGTCGACTCTTCTGAAGGGCTGCACAAAATTCTGCGGTATCAGCCATCCCTCCTAGCTTGGTGTTGTCAATGGACTTGCTGAGAAGGCATCTGCCCCTTTGTCCAAGTCATTGATGAATAAGTTGGAACAATACTGGGCCCAGTGCTGAACCTTGGGGACACTACTAGTGACAGACCTCCAGCTGGACCCTGTGCCACTGATCACTACCCTCTGAGATCTCCTATTCAGACGGTACATTTGTCAGGCATTTGGCAGCAGAGTAATACAGATGTGACTAAAGTACTGTAACTGAATTTGTGTGTTGTTTTGGCACAGTTAAGCAAGTAATATTTACGGAAGTAGAAGGTATGCCATTGTATTGATCTCTTACTGACAAATGATTAGCTGAAGTTAAAGTATTGATCTCAAATACTTAACAGCTTGAAATAATGGAAACAGGGGTTGTCTGTAATTTCCAATTCCTCAGTTCTGATTTACAGGCTCATCTTTAAAACTTGAAATGCAGACAACTAAACCTGTGCTACAATTGTGTGTGATCTTATCACAGCTTACAGCCTGGGCAGTAGTGATACAGACTGAACCTGTATTGCAAAACTCCAACCATGAAGCCCTTGTATTTATAGTTACCTGCTCACTCAAATAGTGAAAAAAGCATATAGGAGCATTATTTATTCAGCAGCATGAGATTAGAGCTCTGTCAGCTGTTGGACATGTCTTTTAGCTAGCATATGTAATTGAGATCCTGAACAATTGTAAACAATCTTGTGCATTTTTCATCTGAATACAAGAGTTACCTCTAGGGAGTTTGCCAGATTTTAGTCAATATGGTTATTTTCCATCTACATAAATTCCCCTGTGTTTTCAGTTGAGCACTGCCATCCACAGATTAGTGTACAATAGAAATGTTAACTGCGAAATAGCTGCTGTTTCACCCCAGATGTAGTTCAGTTACGGATGAATGACCAGTTGTTTTTATCTAGGGTTCAGTTATTTCACTATTGATATTGGAGGGAGTTTTGACATTGAATTAGAAAGAGGTATTGGGATTACGATCTGTGAAGTATTTTTAGAATAAGCCCTATAAAGATGAAGATCTCATAACAAAGAATAAACATAAAGAAAAAAGATACTACTGCATCCCAAAGAAAGGCAAGGTTTCTGTAACCTCAGTAACCCAATACCAACACTCCTGTTCAGTGCACATACTTGAAAGAAATTGCATTATTGCACCTTACTGAGTTACAGCTGATCAGCTGAGCCTTGGTAATTGTCCCCTGTGTATTATCATAGTCCAGCCTTTCCAAGTGTCAGGATGATGGTTAGATTAACTCTTTTTATGTTGTGTTTGCAAGAATTTCAGCTTATACTCTCTCTCAGTCTCTTCTCATTGCATCAAAACAGTTACTTATAGTTAAAAAAAATCAAAACCAAACCAAACCCTAAAACCAAACACACAAGCTCCCCAATAACAAACAGAAACTGATTAAATCAGCTAAACAGGAGAGTACTTCATTGTTTGTCTCTGGTAAAACACTTCTTTTTCATTTCAGGTTTACTAGTATAATGTTCTCACGTAAGCAATGCAAAGTGATTATATAACAGTACCTTGTATTTTTCCTAAATTATGATGATACTCACAGAAAATAAAACAAGAGGGACTTAAACACATTAACTCTATTTCCAAATAACCTACAAGTTAAACAACCCTATCAGAAGAGAATGTGGAGGATATTTAATTGCTGTGTGCAACATCTCACTTATATTAGAGAGAAGACTGCTTTTAAATAGTAGAGATACTTTTTCTCAAAGTGTCTGCTTCTAAGTATATTTCTTTAAATAAATAAAAAACCCCAAACTGACTCTGAGTCTTATTTAAATGTCACAAATATCAACTGAAAATGCCACATAGTGCCAGATTTCTGGTAGCTTCCATAACTAGAATTTCTTAAATGTCCATGCTTCCTTTTACAGATTTTTAATTAGCCTGTGCAATTCCCTTAGTTTTATCTGAATCAGAGATGCTAAAATCAAATTACAAGCAAAGTTTTGGGTTTGTTGATTGTGAATTAGTATCTTAACTGAGTCGATTCGTTACCATTTCAAATCACAGGATAATATTATATAGTACCTTGAAGTATTGGAAAACATCAAGGATTTTACTCATCTTCTAAGATATACTCCTCTTTTAAAAAATGTTAGTAATCTGAAGTAGACATGCACTATTTGCAAGTGTCAAGTCTGTACTACCTTTTTTTTTTTACTGTATCTGTGATTAACTAGACCACATGGGGAAAAAACCCAAACAAACAGTATTTAGGCAAAGTTCTGGTTATCTTGGACATTGTCAAGTAATAAAAAATAGGAGATAAAACACAGTACATTCAAGGACAGTGGGGGCTTAAATTCTTGGATACATTGGTAATTACAAATCAACAACAAGATATAGATATCACGACTACAGGCAAGTGGATGTTTTTATGTTTGGTTTTTTTTTTTTTTGGAACTGATCTTCTCTTTTTGTTTTGTAAACTAGAAAGGACTGGGGTTGAAGGAAAGCTGGAGCTAATTCAGAATGCCACCATCGGCATTGCGATGGAAACTGGTAGACAAACATTTTACCTAGGTGCTATGCTGTAAATATTTATGTTATATTGCTTATAGGAGGATATTAAAATCTTTTTGTAAAGCTTCAGGTTTAAAAACTATTTTCAAACTAAGGATTTGAATCTAACCTCTATTTGTACTCTGAAACACCAAGCATAATGTTGTACTTTCCACAACTAATACTAAGGATGCTCTTGGAATTTCTAATGTTGGATTTCAAAAATGAACTCAGCCTCATCTTTTTATATGTTCGAGTGGCAGCCTTGGGCAATCTCCATCTGTCAGATGATTATTCTACTTTAGCTACTCATTTCTCCAGATTTTTAAAAGCTTTGCCTCATATCATCCTAAAATTATCTATACGCTTGTAAATTAGGATGTAAATGTAGCCTTGTATGTTTTATAGACCCTGTTCCTTTTTTTGAACTAGCTGCTGCCTTAGTCTTTCCAGTTGCTCACGTAAGCTATCATAATGATTATCCACTCTGTTAAAGATCCACTTCTATCTCTAAGTGAGATAAAGAAAAGCTCCCAGATACCACATCTTTAAAATTTTCTTATCTCCCATGTACTTCTCTCTCCTAATTTACATTTGGATTGATATTTTATTCCTATTTGGCCATGTAGCTTAGGTTTCTTGCTACTTGTGAATGTTGAAATGGAGGACTGATGCCACCCCCAGCTAAACAACTGTAAGGTGGTATAATCTGAGAGGAGTGAGAGAAGCAGGCAGTGGAGAAATTATATTGGACTTCAGAATTGTTGGCTTTGGCTTTTTCAAGGAACAGAGGTAGTATCCCATGGCAGGTCCTGTGAATTGCAAAGGCAGCTGGTTGATCTTCAAGGACAGCCTCCTCAAAATGCACAAGGACATACTTTTCCCTATGCAAAAAGACAAGCAGGTATGGCAGACAGGTACAGCTTGCTCAAATTTTTAAAGTCAACTCATCCAAGCAATGAAATGTGTGGAAGCTGTAAACAGTGATAGACCTCCATGGAGAACATAAAAACAATGTTTTGGTGTAGAAGGAAGGAATTAGGAAAGCCAAACTCAGCTGGAGTTGTGGGTAAGTCAATGATGTCCACAAGTACCTTGGTAATGAAAGGAAGACTTAAAGAAATGGTGTGATGCTGATGCAGCACTAGAGAGTGAATAAGATACAAAAGGGCTGGGGTACACACTGCTGCTGTTGCGTTGGTCTTGACCGGCAAGGTCTGCTCTTAGGCTTTTCTCATGGCAGGGTGCTGGGCGAGGAAGTTTAAGGTAGGGACTACTTAAGCAAACTGGACCTCAGGGTACTAGAAGGCAAAACTTTGAAACTGGGGCAACAGTTAGCCCTTGTGGCAAAGACAGTGGAGTAGATGAGTCTTTGCCTCTATTTGGCATTTGTGAGACTGCATCTGGAGTACTGCATCTTGTTTTGAGCTCCCCAGTTTGATGAAGACATTGATGTGCTGGAGCAAGTCCAGTGGAGGGCCTCCAAAACAGTGGGGGGATTGGGGAATATTACATACAAAGAAAGAGAGAGAGAACTGGGTTTCCTCTGTCCAAATAAGAGAAGGCTGGATAATACTTTACTGCTGTTTACTACTCCCTAATGGCAGGTTATAGAGAAGGTGACGCCACATTGCTCAGAGGTTCATGTTGCAAAAATGAAAAACAAAGGACGCAAATTGTAAGAGGACAACAGGAGAAATAGTGTGAGAAAGACCAAACACTGTAGTAGTCTGGGAAGCTGTGGAGGCTTCATCTTCAGAGGCACTCAGAAATTAACTGGATATGCCTGTGAACAACCTGATGTAACTTGAGCATGAGGCAGATGTCTTGAGCATGAGGCAGATGACATGCAAAGGTCCTTGCCAATCAGAATTACTCTAAACTTATTTTCAGATCAGATGTTAAATATTTTGCAAATCATATGAAACTTAGACATTTAACTACTACATATTTTAAAACATTTTTTTCTTTCTTCATGCTTTCCTTACTGTAAATAGAGATTTTTCAGAATACTCACTGTACATGTATTTAAAAAGACAGTTGTCTTTTTTGAGAAGATTTTTGAGTTGCAAAGTAAAATAGCATCCATTTTTCATAAACAGGAATTTGATATTGTTCTTTGTTATGTGCTGTAAAGGTTTGCCAGATACATAATTTAAGCACCGTCTAATTTAAATAAGGACAATAAATGTTCGTCTTCCTTTTGCTATAGCTTGAACAGTAGATATGCTACTCTCAGACTTACTGAAACTCAGATGTGAACATATTTTTCTTTTCCACCAGTACATATAAACTTTTTAAATTACAGGACTTATTACAGAGTGTTTGTGAACATCCTGGTCAAAGTACTTTAAATGGATTTTAGAAATTGGTGTGAGCTTATTTGAAATACATTTTTTGCATTTTTGTGTGTATTGACTATTTGTTCTTCTTCAAACAAGGGACATTTTCTAGATTTTGTGAGCATGCCTTGAATGGAACTTTAATGTAGAATATTTTTTCTCCATTAATTGTCTATAGTATGAATTAATATTCAGTTGCTTGGGGTTTTTTGAAGTGTGTGTTTGTGTTTTGGTTTTGTTTGTTGCTTAATGAGATTTTATAGTCTATTTTTTGGGTTTATAGATTAGTACATTTGAAACCATGTTTGGAAGAGAGCATTATTATAGAATTATTACAGATCTGAAAAATAAGTATTTTTCCATGGTGTTTGGAATTAAAGAAACAATTGTGGGAACGAGTCCAGAGGAGGTCACAAAGATGATGAGAGGGCTGGAACACCTCTCCTGTGAAGACAGGCTGAGAGAGCTGGGAGGGATTATTTACAAGAGCATGTAGCGCTAGAACAAGGAGGAGTGGCTTTAAACTGAAAGAGGAGAGGTTTAGACTAGATATCTGGAAGAAACTCTTTACTGTGAGTGTGGTGAGGCACTGGCACAGGTTGCCCAGAGTAGCTGTGGACGCCTCATCCCTGGAAGTGTTCAAGGCCACGTTGGATGGGGTTTTGATCCACCTGGTCTAGAGGAAGGTGTCCCTGTCCATAGCGGGAGGGCTGGAACTCGATCATCTTAGGGTCCCTCCCAACCCAAACCATTCTATGGTTCTATGGAATGTGCATTTAAGGGAAAAAACCTCAACTCAGATGAATTCCTTGCGTGCTGTGGTATATTTTAAAGAAGAATAAAGCAAACTAAGAGGGAAAATAAATTATCACCATGGTAGAGTAGAGTAAACAATCTGGACAGACAAAGATACTGTACATGTTTCTACTCTTCATCAGTCTTACTCTGAGCATCTTATTACTTAATTTTCTGATAATGCCAAACTCACAAATCATAAAAGAACAGATATAAGTACTAAATAATGAATATATTAAAGATAAAAATAATTCATGGCAGTTTTAGTTCCAAGAGTACCATTCTGTTTACTTTGATACCATCAGAATGTTTTGAAATTGGTTTAGGAATTAGGAGCCCAGCTTTTTGTGTCTTCCTGAATTCACGAGTACTTAGGAATCAGCAAAATGTGTCAACAAAATAAATGACCCTGATGCAGATTGTTTGCATTTCTGCCATGACAGTGTTATCAATATGGTATGCATGCAACTGTGGGCTTTTAAAATACTGGGAGATTATCAGCAGTTTCACCTTCCCTCTTTGATAATGAAAAGAAACTCTTGGTACACATGCTTATCTTACAACTTCAGAGACATTAGAAAAGAAATTGACTTAATTATTTTTCAGGATAATTATCTCTGGTTTTGTAGGGATTCAAGTTGTGATGATTGATTTAAAATATGTATATACATATATATGTACGTGATGATTTTTTAAAAATTAACATTTTAAGGAACATTTGCGTTTTGAGAAAATAAATTGGATTTTTGGTATCTGTTTAACGACTTAGGATCTGCCTTAGGCTTGGTAATTCACACTTGCTGTCCTTTTAACTAATACACAGCTTGTAGCTTTTTTTCTGGTAAAAGATGCTTATCCTATCATAGAAAGATATTAAAATCAGGCTAGAGGTGCATGTATCTGTCTGTGGGAGACTGTTTTGCATAATTGAGGCCTAATGAGTCAATGGTAATGGAGAATCCACATTGTTACTTACATAAGCAATAGGGAAAAGAACAGTAAGTGTGAGGTATAGAGCTTGTGTGCATACTGCACTTTGACTGGGAATTTGTAGAAAGCACTTAATAGTTGTCAGTAGAGTTTTGTTTCCATCTAACAATAGATGTAAGCACGTCATCCTGCTAGAGGGTCTTAAAAAGGCCAAAATTCCTTATTTTCATGCTCTTTATGCTCGCTTGCTTTTTACAAAGCAGTCTTATGACAGTGAGCGTGATACACAAACATGGTTTTGTGCTGAATTCTATTCTGAAATGAGCTTCAAGGCTTGTATCTTAAACACAAGAATATATGTACATTCACAGGAGCTACTTCATTTTTAGCATCGTTGTATGTGTGAGAAATGAGCCTTTATTTCAACTTTGAAGCCTAGGTTTCCTAGATTGTAAGCTGGTTCAGCTTCATATGAAATGAATCAGAATTTTTTATTTATAAATATATATACCTATATGCATATGTGTGTGTATACACACACAGGTGACAGCTGCTACTTTGTTATAAAATTAAAAACAAAAACAGAATTGTAAAAGAATCACATTGTGTGTTATGAATCAAAACAACTCTTTTCTTCCTCATATTTCCATATGGAAACCCTATCCACCTTTTGTCATACTTCTTAATTTATAAGCTTATCCATTTTATTAAATCAGAGTTTACTATTTCTAATTTTTAAGTCTTTTCATACAAGTATATTTCTTAACTGGACATTCTCCACTTTTTTTTGATATTTTACTGCTTTATATGTGGTTTTAAGTGCCTTGGTTTCATGGTTTTAAACTAGGTAAATAACTAATTCTGCATCTGTACTCCACCAACCAATGTTCCATCACTGGCTTATGAATGGTAGAAAAGTTGGATATGACTAATAGAGAAGCAAATGCCAGTGTGTTGCTCTGCTTTGTATGTATAAGCTGAATAATTTTTTAATTGTCTAACTGCAATTAAAGTTTATATCTGTGAAGATAAAAAGGCATTTTGAAGAATTGGGGGAGATGTTAAGAGACAATTCTAATGTTCTTGAAAGATCAAAAGTATTATTATTCCAATGCTAGTCATTCTATACAGATCTGAAAAATAAGTATTTTTCCATGGTGTTTGGAATTAAAGAAACAATTGTTGGAACAAGTCCAGAGGAGACCATAAAGATGATCAGAGGGCTGGAACACCTCTCCTGTGAGGACTGTGAGGTCTGTCAGACCTCCCAGCCTCTGAAAGGTGTGACAATAGGAAGTTTTTGCTACAGAATTTTAACTAGGTCGCTATTACATACTCCTCAAAAGCAATGCATGTATCTGTATCAATTTTCAAGATGGGGAAAAATGAATTCTGAAGTGAAGAGAAAACTCTCAGGGCATCATTGTGTGTTAGTAAGAAAAGGACAGTCCTCAGCTGTACCCAGCAGATGGCATTTTTCCCCCTTATGACAACTAAATATTTTCAAAGCTGTAATCTTTGGCTATTTTCATACTTAAAGCCTTTTTTTCCACAAAGTATTAAAAGATTGCACTGTGAGCAAATATTTATCAGTGGATTATAAATGAAATATAATGTATATCTCTAATTATAGGATAGAGAAGATTGGAATGAGGAGAGTGAAACTAGATAGTGAATTTGATTATTTTATTTTTTTCCCTCTCAAGTTTGCATATCAAACCCATCATTTGCACAGATGTTTATAAAAGCACTTCACTCTTTTGGTGAATGTTAAAGCATCAAATCTCAAATTATCAGTTTCTTAGTCTTTTTACTTTGGAGTACAGAATTCTGCATGAAAGTGGATATTCAGTTGTAGGAGATGGCTGGATTTGTGGAGTAGAGCAAGACAGGTAGACTCACAAGTGAATTGGATATCTCTTAATGAAGGTTCTGAACTGTTATGTCCCCTCCAGAAGGGGAAATCTGCTATGGACATGGTTAACTCTTCTCAGCTAATGTATCAGTAACACTTCTGACTTGTTGATTTGTGATTAAAATTACCTTTACACACTTCTGATTCAGGACTCACTGTTGATCGTTCTGCTCTTATTCAAGAAAAGAAGCAGAAATGGCTCTCAAGTCTTACTGAGCAGGGTGTTTGTGCTTGGTTTCTGCACAGTACTCACTTTGATAAAAATCTTCACACATTACTTATGTGTTAAGAAAATTATGTTTCAAAAGATGAATTCTGTATCATGATAAACTAGAATAATGTTTTGGTTTAGAAGAGACAATGGTACAACAAGCAAATGCTTTCTTCCACTTAAGATAGGTCAGAAATACAGCTTGTTTTAATAGCAGAAGTATTAAGCTTCAGTTATTTGAAATATATCACCAAAATGAGATATTCAAAAGTGATCATTTTTCTCTTTTGTTCAGCCATATAATAAGATATGAAGAATGGTTTCTGCATGGGGATAATTTCCCTGTTGTTTACCTTAGTTTCTCTCTCATATTAAAAATAAGAGGAAGCTATTACACAGGTAATTTTTTTCATATATCATATACCAGTTGTTTCTTTGTAATATTCAGATACATGCAGCATGGAGGAATTTTCCATGTGTCTTCTGAAGATGATATCCTGCCTTTTTCAGAGATAAAGTTAAGATTCTTTGATGTTGTTTGGCTGGCAAATTTTTGTGGTTTGATAGAGCCTCTGTTGTGAAGGCATGCCTATGTCCAGACTGTGGCCAGAGGAGTGTCCAGTGTTTTACACTTGTAAAACACTTCCATTTGAGTAAAAAAAAAGCATGGCATAGCCTGTACCAATCACTTAAAAACTTAAAGTGTTGACAGGTTTACTGGACAAGCCTGAGGAAGAGATATGAACCCTAACGACTGCAGAAAAGAACTAATATTGAAGTTATACAGCATTATCTGTTCTGCTGCTTTCCACTGTACAGACTGAGGAGCATTCATTTCCCAAAGGATTTTATACAGCATTTGGTCCAAATTTTTGTGTTTGTTGCTGAAAGCTATGTTATGAAACTAATGACTCTTTTGTAACGGAAGTTTCATACCAAGTGGTTTTTAAACAATCCAGAAATGCATAACATAAAGATGCTATAGATGTAGATTTTGCAAAGTTGCTTCTCTTTTGCATTTTTTTACCAAGTTAATATTCAAACAGTGCGATCTAGTTACTTACTCTTGTTTCATGCAGAAAATATATCTCTGCTATTGCTCAACCTGAATTACTTCTTTGGTTCACTCAGTTTGAATTTATATGAACTTATTGCAAAACAAAGTGCACAGAAGATGTTTCTGACAGAAAAACTGCTATGGATATGACGAAAGGGCAAAAATTTGGTAGTTATTTAAAGTTAATTCCTCTGATGTAATAGCTCCAGAATCACAATTTTTTTCTTTTAAGTTACAAAAAATGAACTGAGTTTCTGGGGTTCTAAAACAGCAACTCTGCCAACAGAGAAGTTGGTGGGTGTCTAAAGCTCTAAATCAGCAATTCTGTCAACAGAGAAGTTGGCAGGTTTGTTTCATTTTTTTTGACAAAGTCTCATCCTTAAGTTTAATCAACAAGGGGACTCGAAAGGACAGAAATACAAAAGTTATGGAATGATATTAGCAGTGGGAAAGGTAACTTGAAGAAAGAAGCAGGGTGGAGGAAACCTAATTCTACATAACTTCCTCCTCTACCCTCATTTCAGATAATCTGTAATTTATTTATTGCTAGCTATGGCAGCTTTCTACTCAAGTTTGATATACATAAAACTAACAACAGAAACACCCTTAGCCCCCATAACTCTGAGTTTCTGTACGTGCCAACCAATTTTCTGTATAAGCAAAACTACTAATAAGCTTAGAGAAAGGTGGGTTTTATTAAAAACCTATGAATGAAGAAAGGATAATGTGTAGTGAGAATAACTGTCATTTCAACTGCAGTGAAAACAGACTAGCTTGGACCTACAGAACTGGCTGGGATATTGGGGGCAATTGCAGAAAATCTGTTTGTGCCATGTGTGCAAGCTTGAGAAAGTTGAGAGTTGCGAAATTTTTTCTTACCCACAAGCTCTCAAGGAGAAGATTGCACACTCTTTTCTCCCTCACATTAGTTTAGCCAGGGTATCTTCATAAAACATTAATAATGATCAAGAATTCTCTAACTTGTCTAAAACCACTTTTTGTATTCTGGTCCTAAGGAAAACAATTCACTTTTCCTTTCTCCTAGTTTTCAAATGTCAAATACAATAATTACATTCTGTCTTAGCTTTAAGTGATTTATACCGGAATGAAATGCCTGTTTACTGTTTGATAATAAATCTTCTTCGCCATAATAACAAGGTGGTGTTGAAAGTAGCTTCAAAAAAGGAATGGCCTATTTAATTTTTAAACAGATAAAGGATTCCTCTGAAGGAACAATTGAAATTTGATTTTGCAGCATTTGTATTAATTGTTGTCTGATAGATATTTTTCTACTGTTTCAGGAAGGTGTGTGCATATAAATTTAACCTAGAGTTAATTCTTTTTCTGTGCATTTTAAATCAATCATGGATAAGTCTTCTTCCAGTGTAGGTGTTGCATGTGAAAAATTAAAGCAATATTCTGAATTTGAAATGAAATATTTAGACCAAAAAGAAGCAGAATTGCAGAAACTGTCAATGTAATCCCATTGTCACTAATCTGTGCATGTAAAATGTAGCAGAGGAATGTCCAAAAGAAATTGAATTCCTCCAAAAAGAGTTGTTCCCAGGGGCTTTGCTGGGACAGGGAGACCCAGAGCACAGATCTGTAATAACCGAGTAAACAGAATAACTTCGACCACTCCTCAGTTGCAATTGTTTTAAGAAACAAGATTGTAAAAGAAGATAAGAGACACCCAGCTGTTGGGTTTCCTAGCTGGTATAAAACTTGACAGGAGGGATATGTTAAAATGTAGGTTTCCCGTTCATCTGTTACACTAATATGTGCTCTACCAGTTTGCCCTTTTCTGTCTTCTGTGTCTTCTCGTTTCTGTGTTACTATTCCCAGATAGATTCAATTTTGTGTTCCTGCTCAAGTTTTATTCATTCTGCTTTACTTCTCTCACCCATATTTGCATGTGAGTCTTCAGGGTTGGTTTCCCAGTAAAGGTGATTATTTTTTATTTGCTATCAGTCACTACTCCAAAGTGATTAAAGTCCTGGTTAAAATGCATAGAATTTCCATGAAATAGCTGAAATTGCATTCCTGTGTGCTGATTGATAAGTTTTTCTCTTTGATGGTCTGAAGATGTAGCTAAGACTGGGTATTATAGGAACAGGCAATAGCTTATGTTATTTTGTTGTACTTATCATATAGATATTAAAAATACAGCCAAATTTTGAAACATCAAAGTCTTTCTTCATACTTGAGATTAACTTGCATGCTCCAGTCCTTGTTTTTCCTAGTCGTATCACTTAGTCTAAGGAAACATACTGCTTTTTCTTAGAGACTTTGTCCTACCTTAAATAAGACTTGAATTAGCTTCACAGGTTTTTTTTTTTAATGCACAAGGTAAATTTTTTTTGTGTAATACCTGTAATTAATTGCAGTTAGCTTACTTTAAAAGGCTTATTATCCATGCAGGTAGCTTATAAAACCTCCATGAGGATTTTCTACTTGGAAAATCAAAATATGCTGAACCATGTTGCACTCGTTTTTTTTAAGCAGGCTTTTTCTGGCAAGTGTAAATTATAGTCCAAGAAAACATGCAAAATTGCTTGCAGTAAAAAATGATGTCTTGAAGGCATATTGCAAGATGGAAAAAACCCTGCTTTACTGTACATTTGTTAATTAATAACTTAATTATTTATGTTACATAAATCTTCTCAGAAAGAGGTGAAAGAAGAGACAGAGCAGGTCTTGATACCAGTTAAATCAGTAGTAGTTATCAGCCAGGGTCTAGAAGTAACTAGATTTTTGTCCTATCCAGTTTGCATTTAATCATAATTGCTCTTTCACTTGTGCCCTACATAATAAAAATTCATCATTCAGGACAGTAAATTAAAAGATGCTCTGTTTCGGTAATAATAATACAGCAATTTTTATGAACAATTCAATCATTTTTTTCCCACAGTTTTTAGAAAAGATACATTTTTGCAAGTTGTTCATCATGCAGGCTTCAGCTTTTAGACCTTTTAGAGTGTGTGACAAAATAGATTAATAATTTTAAATAAAATCTAAAAAGCTGACATTGGAAAAGAAGAATACCTATTAGCATATGAGGAGCTTGCAATATGGTTATATTGGATGAAAAATTTTGTAGAAGCAGCTCCTTAGGTGAGGTGATGCTTCCTGGTCCTCTTCCTCAACCCTCAACAGGGAAGTGGGTCTGGCTGCTTGGGGCTTCTTGGGGTGTTAGTGAACTTGGATGTGACTGTACTCCAAGTGTCTGCCCGGGAAGATGGAGCCTGGCTAATGCCCTGTGTGTTTTTTAGTCACTGCCTCAGGTTTATGTTGGTGTGGAGATCACAGCTGCTCAGGAGAAACTGGAACAGTAGTTGTCAACTTGGGAGCTGTTGCTGTGAAGCAAATGCTCTGTGTGGAGCAGAGGCATCACAGAGGGGTTTTCTTTGTTCCTAATCTTGTCTGCCTTCCGTTTCTTAGCCTTGTCCAAGCTGCTATCATTGCAGTGCATTCCTACTCCCCTCCTGGTGGCTCTGACAAAAGGATACTTCCCCTCTAAATTTGGGAATCTGAATAAATGTTGATAAAGTTCAGAGAAAAAAGAAGGGAGAAGGGAGGAATTTGTTGGAGTGAGATAGCCAGCTTAAAAAGTCTGTACTAAACAAAACCAAAGGGCAGCTGAGCATTAGAGTCAGAGATAAAGGAAAGACAGAGAAATAGAGAAAGGGGTTACTGGAGGAGATGTGGCAGTTCTGAAGTGAGGCAGAGCACCCTGATAGCAAAGCAGTGATTTCCCTTATAGAGAAAGGAGCCTTATGGGTAAGGATACAGATTTTTTTTTTTTTTAAGCAGATACACCAGAAAGACAGGACAACTTTCCTGCAAATGGCTTCCAGATTACAGATGCAATAATTGGTGTTACAGTGTTGGTAGTTGGCATTACAAGGTGATAGTCCTTTCTTTTGTCACACCCAGGAAAGTACTTCAGCTGCATTTCTTAATACTTTAGAAGCAGAATACTACTTTTGTGTCTATTACTACTGAAGGATTTCTGTAAAAGAAATTTCATTTACAAGTTTGTGTAATGAATATGCTGAAGGATTTAATCTTATAATGAACAGAGAAGCTAAGTCTTGCACCGTCTGTACAGGTTTCAGTAGTGAGAGTGAAGCATTCAGTAGAGTTCTTGACATCTCTGACAGCCTTCCTACCTTATTTTGGGTGGTAGGTTTGTTTGTAGCAGATGGCTGTTCATGCATTCTGCTGGTGGCACTTGTGTCTGGATAGAGTGGCAGCTGGGTGCATATCCTAATTCCAGACAAACAATTCGTTGTTCATTACAGGCTTCACCTTGGGATTGTGATCTGCATAGTCCCCCGTGAACCCATACCTAAATGGTTTGTAGACTATAATTCAATAATTTCTCTGGTTGTGCATGATTAATTAATAAAGTATTTATTTTGAATAAATGATTAAAGTGCTGGGGGGAAACAGGAAGAAAAAGAAATTGTTTGGAGTGGTCTGGCAGTGTGCATACATATGGCTAAGGGTGCTCTTTCATGATGCCTTCCCATGGAGGATCTTTATTAAGAAGATGGGAATTTTCATACTGATTATATCTCTGATCCATGTAGACAAGTGAATTTTATATTCTCTACTCTTTTATTTTAAGGGGAATTTTTAGTTTCTAGGTATTTTTATTATGCACATGCATGTTCAATCCCTGTTTCTCTTGCACACCAGGGTGGCATCAGTGAGCTCCAGTCTAGTGTTTAGCGATTAAGTATTTATCAGATTTGAGTTCTCACTCAATTGGCATAATTCAATAACTCCTTGTTCTTTTGTTACAAGAAATTAAATACAGATCACCTGATCAATCTGGTTTGCCCTGCATTGTCAAAAGGATACTGGTACCAACTGATTTACTCGGGGTACCTATGAGGTCTTGCCACCAGTGGTGCGGCATGCAGGGCACTGGGAAAACCAGAAGACTGTTGGAGCATCTGTGCTGACAAATGAAGGCCAGAGTGGGGGAAATTATAGCCAGATGAGATCACCCCATCATAGCTTCCCTGCCAGTTCTTTGTCATGGTTTTTCAGTGGTAACAACCTGTGTTAAAATTGCTGAATGTTTAAATTTCCAGCTCTGCTTGGGTGGTTTAGAATAGTTGTGCAGGACAGAAGTTTGGGGGTTTGGGTTTTTTTCGTGTATGTGTTTTTTTTTCTTTGTTTGGTTGTTGGATTTTTGTGGGGTTTTTGTTGTTGTTTTGGTTTGCTTTTTTTTTTTTTTTAATTAGAAAGACTAAAGACAAAGGAATGACAAAACTACATGTGGAAAGAAAGTTCAGTGAGCTTTGAAGTAAAGCCTTTAAACGTTAGGAAATGATGGAGTTCTAGTTGCCAGGTTCATACACACTATGATACATTCCTTAATTAAATGGAGTAAGTACTTTTCCCTCATTCATACACAAAAGAGCATGTATCTTTCACCACAGACAAAAGTAATGCTGAGGTTGTATGGATGTTTCTAAATACGATATCAGCTTCCTTTCAAAGTGATAAACTTTGTAATCTAGCTAAAGTTGCCAGCCATTGCTTCGTAACTTGCTTCATCAGCAGACTTCCTCTGTTCGTGACTTTTTCTGATTACTCATAAATATATTAAACAGACTCTTACATAAATTGAATAGTCACTTGGCCTTTGCCAAGATGAAAACTGACCATTTATTCTGCCTGTCCAGTCTCTTAATCAGGGTTCAATCCATAACAGTAAGTAGTGTCTTCCATATAAAAGTACTTACTGCCTAGTTTTATGGTGTTTTTTAATAAATTACTGTGGAAGAAGACTGTAACAGAAGCCTTTTGGCAGTCTGAATCGATTATGTCAGTGTGGTGCTCCTCCTGTCCCCCATTAGTTTTTAAGCACTCTTTCATTAAAATGATCAAAAGAGAGGCAGATGCAACCACAGTGTGAGTGCAGGGGATGTGCAACCTCCTAAGTAGCACTGCCATGCGTGGCCAAGGTAGGCATGCTGAACAATGCTGTGCTAAAGGGTAGGACTCTGAGAAGTTTGCAGAAATTACCCTATTTAGGTGTTAAAAATTGACTTGATCTGTTTTTTAATAGCAATTCAGACCCTCCATATTAAGAAACATCAGAAATCGTGGATACGTTGCATCAGGGTTTGATGTTTTATTTCATCTTAATTATCAATATATCCCAGAGCTTTTCTTTCAGTACCTCTATTTCTTCAGACATTTCATTTTGGTAACTAAAAAACCCACATGTTCCTACCTTGATGCCTTTATTTTTAGGGTGGATACTGGGTTTTTAGCAATCTCCCTGTCTTTCTTATTTGCTTCCTGTATTTCCACATGATCAAGTGAATCTACTAAATGATTTTTTACCAGTTTTCTACTTGGATATGCTTGAGATTTTTTTTGTCATTATCTCATGTATTTCTTCAATATCTTATTAGTTAGAAATCTGTTTTTCTTAAGCAACTCCTGAGAGACTGAAAATGTCTTTGTTTTGACTTCAAAATACATGTAACGAGACTTCTTATTTTATTGAAGTCTGCAGATACAAAGCTTCACATTATGGTGTCAATTCTTCACTTAATTCTGGTAGTTGAATTTGCTGATGTCGTTGGTGTCTGTTACATTTTAAAAGATGGCTAAGGTGAAAGGACCCTATGGGGTCTTAGATTATAATGTGTATTTATAACATTCCAGTGAGTCCAGAGCTGTGTAAGTGCTCTTGCTTTGTCAAACATGGATAAATCTGGGCAGAGTTACAGCACAGGCCGTGTCTGGCAGGTCTTTCAGCAAATTGGGAATAGTTCCTAACTCCTGTCCCATATTTCAGTGAGGAGAAAGGGATGATATTCAGAAAGAAAAATTGATGTTTACTGTTAGAAATAGATTCTAATAGTGAAATCTCTTGAACTATGTAATAATCTCTCAAAGGAAAAGTCAAGCAGCCTCATTTTCCAGATAATTTATGGCCAGCCTGGCCAAATTGCTCATTATACTACAGGGAATAATATTCCATTGGTGGAGGAATGGGCATGATTATTTAATAGGTACTTTTTGTTTCTACTTACTTTTCCTTTCTATTTTTTATGGATAGGTTATATGTAAATGTAGTCAAAATGCTGCTTTAAGTAATTTGCCTGTAAGAAAAAGCCACAGAGGCTTTGGACAAACATTAAAATATTATCAGCACTAGACATAAAGGCAGCAAACAAAAAGAAGTGCTTTTTGGAAATGTCTGTGGTTTTATTTATGGAGTGCAAGAATGTGTCTTGAAAAATGTCCCTGTCTCTAGGAAAGTGTTTGTGTACCTACTCCCCCTCTTCCCCCCAAAAAACCAACATAACAGCCAAACACTTTTTCAAAAAATAACACAACCCTACTAACTGAAAGTAAACTTTAATATTGGTCAGTTCTTTTTGACAGTCTAGAATTGCTTGCAGACCATTATTGTATTTATGAGGTCATTTCAGTTTGCAGTTTCAAGCCCTCTAAATGTAATTTTTGTTTGATTTGGTGTATAACCGTGGTGACATTATTCAGTGGAACTATGTCTTTCAGGGATCAGTTACTTCCTAGATTCTCATTATCAATAGTCAATGACAGATAGTGATTTACTGTAGGGAGTGAGGTAGTTCAGTGAAGCCTTTCAAGTATCACACATAGGAGCTTGAACGGCAATTAGCACATAACATTGGTATTTTTGCCTGAGTTGCATGTGCTTGAAAGCACCATGCTTATTAATATGACTAATGGAACACACTATTGGAGTACTATTGTTGGAAGGTAGAGGGTGTTAAATTCAAATCTGTAGTTTATGCTATCTACTGCATTTTTCCTTGTGAATATTACTTGGAATGCACTTTTATGTTAATTGCCATCACCATTAACTTGACTTGGACTAACCTGCAAATTCAGAATTCATCGAATGAAAGGTGTTTGCTTACATTTCTGTGGGGTTGCAGAGATGAATTTAGCATTCTAAAACTGTTTACGGTGTCTTTTTTGCACTTTAATGTATTGTTTCCTAACCTTTTTCACCTCATCTTCAAACCCAGGGTTTTTTGCATCTTTACTATTTAACCAGCTGTGCGTAATATCTCTTCCAGTTCCTTCGTAACTTTTTTCAGTTTGTGCTCTAATTTGAGGAAGAATGTCCTAAATCAGACATACAATCTATTTGCTTACTCTTTACTATGATAATTATACTAGAATAGCTTATATTTGTCCATGAAAAAAGTTTTCTTGCTTGACTGATGAGTAAGAAATTTTGTTAGAGTATTTTCATAGCCTGAAAAAGTGGTTTGATAAGTGCAGTGTGGAAAGCGAGAGACAGCTCTTCTGTCTTGCCTGGGAAGCCCCTGTGTTGCCACTGTCAGTATTCTGCGTGCAGGGTGAAGCTACTGCTTCTGTGAACTGTCAAGTTCTTTGACTCTTTGTACTTCTAGAATGAAATGAAATACATGTTGTTTGCAGACCATGTACGCATGTCAGTTTAAATTCACAAGCCCTGTTATTAGCCTTTTTCTAGAACTTGTTGGATCCTTTTATATAATTTTATATTTCATAATAGTTAGTGTATTATTTTCACTATCTTATGTTACAATAGTCAGTGAATTAAATTAATGAAATAATTAATGATCTTGAAAAAAATAGAATATAAGTTAATTCTTTTGACCCTAACATAATTTTTTATAATTCTCTATGCTTTTCTGATTTTCTTCTTTTCCTATTCCTAGAAAATACATGATTAGAATTTTAAACCAATGGGGAATGATTATCATAAGCAAGAAGTAAAATATAATTGGAATGTCACCGTAGGGGAATTCAAGTGACAGTTCAAGAAATTACTTAAGAAACTGCTTCTCTTTCTATGATTATGATATTGCAGCACAGTGCACAGTTTCTCCTCCCAGTTTAAGTGACCACAGGATAAATGCAGAATATTTATTATATTCTTAAGAGGACATCAACTGCATCACATGAATTTGGTGTCCTTTCTACTGTGTCATAGTGCTTTATTTGTGCTTGTGTCATCATGTACAATAATGACATACTGGGATAATTTCTTTGCATAATTGAATACAAAATTTATTAAACTAAGTATGAAAGTTACCTTTATCTTGAAAGCTATCCATGAAGAACTTCCAAAGTTTGAAAATACCATTATTGAACTTACACAGGTGTTGCTTCTGTTCTCAGGGCTGTTGTTCATTTGTGTTCATGACTTCTAACAGTCATTTCTGTCTGAAATGCAAATGCATCCAGAGTGATTTTAGAGGCAGTTAAAAGCACATACAGAGCATATCAGTGGAAGTATTTGTATATGCTTATTACACAGAAGGTATATTTTAAATGAAACATAAAAACATTCAGACCATAACTAATATTAATCCCTATTATAAAGCTATTTTAAATATGGGAGTTTAGAATGTGAGTGTGGTCACACAGATTTTCCTAAAATTTTATCCTGACTCCAGTTTATACTTGAAATGGTGTGTGTTCCATTTTTTTGCCTTAATCAGCCACTAATGTGTATGGTGAGGTGTACTTAGCAGTAAAAATGCAGCTGTGCACAAGGGTCAGTAGCCCCATTGAGTGTCAGGAATTTTTTTTCTCTCCATTTTGCTTCATAACTATTCCACTCTTGAGACACTTCTTCTCCAGATTGAAGTCTTTTCACCAGCAACCTCTGTGAAGACTGCAAATCTGCCCACAGCACATGAAGGATAAAGTTCTTAGATCATTTCCCAGCACCATTGTAGCTGCTATTTGCTGCTTCTGACTGTAAAGTGGAAGTAATCCCTGTGTCCCAAAATACTGCAAGTTATTATATGATAAATTGTCATCAGTTCTGGGATTTTGTGAGCATTCTTGTTGAAATTTAAGGAAGGAGTTAGAGGCTCTGTTTCACAGGGGTAGTGAATAACTTAAAGCAGTGCTGTTGGAAGCTCTGGGTGCCTACCACTGCGTGTTGCAGGGCAGTGTTCCTCCTGAGAAACCAGACACCTCAGGCCTATTTGCCTGTTCATTGCTCATCGTTTTCCTTTGGCACGGTTCACCTTTCCAATGCCAATTACCTTACCTCTTTTCAGCCATTCTGCTGCACACACTGTGTTTTTCTTGCAATATTCCCTGCTTTGCCAGCCTATCTGGCCTCTGCTGTTGGCTAGAGCTGCAAGTTTCAGTCTGTGTTCCTGCACAATGTGCCGCCGCTCTTGCAACAGAGCAAGCGCAGGAGCTGCTGCTTCGCACAGGAGCAAGTTACTGCGTTCAGCTAATCTGCAGTGATTTGCTCCTGTGAGAGGTAGCGGCTCCTGGCTCCACCCTGTTTCTTTTTCTGTGCATGCTCCTTTCTGGAAACCTCCTTCCATAATCTGCACAGCAGCACTAGGATCCAGGTAGCCTAGAGGGAAACTCACAACTGGTTTGTGTATGAACTGCTCAAAATACACTCTTGCAGTAGCTTTGCTTATCCTGAGCCTCAGAAGTGACTCTTGTCACAGCCTGCTTACCTGTCCAGACTCTTCTGTGTGACCTCAGTCTCTGAAATACAGAGATTATGCCCATAAGAAAGACCCTGAGTAAAAGAGTTTATACTAGTGATGAGATTTAGAATTTTTTAATTGCTCAGACCATTTAGGGGCAGAAAACCAGAGTGTTTCAGGACATTAAATTACGATCATATTGGGATGCTCGTTTCAACTGTGTTGAGTTCTTATATGAAAACTGAGTGCTTTTGCATGTTGGTGATGTAATTTCGAATTTCATAACTCAAGAGGAATGTGTAAACTAGAGAAACACAGAATGCAGCCTTTTATTTAAGCAAGGGAGAGCTACAAATAACTCTATGCCCTAAAAATTTTGCTTACACTGCATTGAATTAACATTGCTTTTTTGAAGTGCCATGTAAATAGCACGTGAAAAGGCAGTGAAAGGTGAATAAATAGTAATCAACTTGTACTGTGTCAGTGTCAGTCTGATTAAGGAAGCCAATTTTTGCAGTTCGTTTGGAGTGTACATCAGTGATAGCAAGTTAAACAGTATAGACAACAGTATAGTCTCCTGGAAAGACCAGTCTTAAGGTTCCCTGGATGTTCATTACTTCTAACTAAAGCCATCCAAAGACTTAGATTTTTAATGGTCCTATGTTTTTATCCAGTAAAGGAAATGTGAAAAATAATCATGTGGGAGTAATCACACTGTATGTTTTCTCTTCTTAAGGTCCCTTACTAGAAATACAGCTAGTGGATTTTTTTGTTTTTATTTTCTGTCTTATAATAATTATGTGCAGTTCTTTTTAAGAATGCTTTTTTACTTTAAGATGCCTCTCTCTGAAATATGGTGACATACCCTGAATCCTTTTTAGAGAGTCTCTTTAAACCTTTTTCACTAATTGCTTCCCACATGTTTCTTTCCATTTAGAAAACCCTTTAATATTTTCTTATTTTGTGTTATAGTCCTAGGAGAAGGTTTGATCAGTATGCTGGATATTCCAATTCTAGACACATGAGTTCTGAATAAATTTGACTTATTTGACTGAAAATAAGTTTGATGTGCTTATCCTGACTTCTGTATACTGCAGAACCATTGCAAAACAGTACAAGTCCTCCCAGTTTCATCTGGCACACTAATGGGCAAAGGGAGAAAGCCACTTGCCTGTCTGTACTGTGGCTGATCTGGTCTGATCCTTACTCTTCTTTCCTTCCTTTGGGTATTTCTGTAAGTGTCCTGGAAATTTTTGTATACCATATCTAATTACAGAAGGGTTTTTTGAAGATGATAGTTCACCACCTCTTCTTACTTATTTTATCTATGTGAATGTTTTGACTGTGTCTGGAGGATTGTCCAGTTGGAACAGCACAGTGCTCTCCTGCCCTTTTTACTGACCAGTGATGTTCTTGTCAACTCGTTTGTAACAGCAGTGCCCTGATGCTCCTCTGGAATTTGGAGTTTGTGTACTGATGGCATTGACTTGCACAGTATCTGCAGAAATCAAACTCTTTTCCAGAAGTATCAACAGTCAGTTGAGTCAACTTATCCCACTTAGTGGGATAAGTGGATCTTAGTGGTGTGCACAATGACTTTATAGAGTTGAAGAGAACAGCAGGCACAAGCTGTATCTGGGGCTCTTCTTATTTAGCAAGCCATTAGACAATATTGCAGAGATTCTATGTTATTTCTCTACTTGTAGTGATGTCATTTTTGTCTTACTGTGCATACTTTTACATGTCCTAATTTGTTTTAGCTCTTGGGCCTGCTCTCTGACTGTGTGTTTACTTAAGTCTTTTCTCTTGCTGTCTCTTTGTCTCTAATGGTCTCTAATAAATAGAAGAAGCATATACCTACCATTCTTCCACATTACTGAGTGACATCCATCACAAAGAAGCCTGTGAAATGATTTTATTGAAGAGCTACTTGCATTGTAAACATAAATTACTCATGTGCATCCATCTTTAATTCACATCTTTCCTTTTCTGTAGTAGTTCAAAAAAGGTTGTGTAATCAGATTTGCAAAGGTAGCTCTTGCTGTCGTGATGAAGCTTGTTACCCTGCTAGGGTTTGGTAACAACTACTAGAGATGCAGAAAAAAACTTATGGATGTAAAGTGATATCTTAAAAGATTTTTTTCATTTTTTTAGGCTACTCACCCAGAATGTTGGTCTTCTTTATGTTGGAAACTTTGACAGACCTTTTGCACAAATTAAGGTATGATTAATAAGCTGGGGGGGAGGTGGCTATTTCAGTTATTTCACTTCTGTATGATTTAGACAACTTCAGGCTTCAAGTTATCAATATGGCTTCAGGAAAAATAATGAGAAATAGTGCTACTTTGGTTATGTTTACCATATTCTGGGTTTGGTTTTAGTTTAATCTGTGCACTTGTCAAAGAAGTTTAGTTTTTCCTATCATCTTTTGATTAATTTTGACTCTGGTTTAATTATCAGAAGGTTGTCTTGTCAGAGAGATTTCAAAACAAAGCCACTTTTGGAGCCCTGTAATTCTTTAAGTGATCCTTGACAGGGAAGACACTACAGTAAAAAGCACAGATTGTTTTCCCAGTGTTATTAGATTTATTATGAAAGACTCATACAATTGCTGGAAAATCATATGTCTTTTGTGACTTACTGTTTCTTTTCCTTCAGTGGTACTATAATGGTTTCGTGTTTCTAATTGCCAGTTGCTAATTAATTATTGTGATGTCAGTTGCAAACAAAAATGTTTTGCAAGAATATATGGACTGATTCTGATGAGTTTCCTGGGTATTTTATTAGAACAAAGAGAGGGAGGCATTAGCATGTCAGTCACTACACTGAGATGTGGAAATGTATCTATTTTAGAATGCGGAAATGTTCCCATCTCTCAGATGATACCTGTAATTACTACATATTCTGCATTCTTGGCTGCATTGTTCCCTCCATCGTGTGCATATGCTTGTACCCCTCAGAATTTTAAAAGCCTTGGTTTTGTTTTACATCAAAATGAAACTTAATTTCTGAAACTCAGATGTGTTCCTTTACCATCCCTAATTATGTTACTAAACAACAGTACTCCCAACCATACCTAACAAGTACTTTTTATAGCTTAAACCTTGGTACTGTATTAAAATGACTTTAAAATAACAAATGCATGCTTTTCATCTTCCCATTTCCCTTTCTTTCATCTTCTCAGTTCCTACATGTGTATTATTCAGTTTGGCTAATAATCAAACAATTTAAATGTTTCTTTTATGAAACATATTGCCAGAAGTTTCATCAGAAATACGATTGTATATTTTTGGTGATAACTTCAGAATAGTGCTTCTGAAAGTTCTCTAACTGTTCTCCTGTTCCAAATGAGGCCCATTTCTGCCTGCTCCATCCACTTCTAAGAATAATAAGCAGCAAAATGGGAGGTTTTCCCTATGTCTGGGAAGAGTTTAAGTTTACTGGGTGGGTGTGAGAGAAAAGAGGTAAATACTACACTCCTTTTCAGCTGCCTGCAGTGAGCAGTGGTGCCCCTCCTATCACTTGCAGCCAGGGAGAGGCCCTTCTGCTCACAGTTTCCTGCAATTTGCATGCAAGGTCTTCTGTGCTGGAAGTTATATCTGCATCCTGTTGCTCAGTAGACTCAGCTGGACTTCCCTCCCTGAGTGTGCCTACGGGACTTTCCACTAAATTTTCAACATACAAAGCCATACTATCACAAGATATTTTATTTTAAATCTGTTGCCCAGTAATTCTTTTGGGTTTAACCTAGGCCTTATGACAAGAGAACTGGTGAAAAGTTTGACTTTTATCTTCTCCTCCACATTACCCCAATCTTGCATCTTTCAAACTACAGAAACTTAATCTATTTAATTGCTCTCTGTATCCAACCATTCTGTATCTCCAATCAGTACCCCTTTTTTATTGTTCTACATACCCTTCTGTATTTCTGTTGATGCCTTTTTTAGGGTAGGGGATAGCACAGTATTGAAGATATGACACAATAACATTTTCAGTTCTTGCCTTATATATGGTACAATGCTTGATAAATATCTGGCATACATTTAATTTGAGTAGGTAATTAATTACTGTAGTTTACAGTGATATGTTTGAATAAACCAAGTTTGAATAAGATAATTCTGTGAGCTGTATTCTATAAAACATAACTTTTATTTTTGGAGCTATAGGCATATATATGAGTGAATGTATGTTTGCACACTGTTGCTTTGATTTGCTTCTGATGCTAAAGGCAATGCTGAAGTTGTAAACTTGTCTTGTTGTTTGTATTATTAATTTCAACTGGGAAATGGCATATAGTTGACAAAAACAAAAGCTTTTGAAATTGAGGCTCCTGTCTGATTGCTTGAGATTCTAGAATGTTGTCTGTATGGCAGCAGGAGGAACTGGTGTCGAGTGATGGGATCACAATGTCGTAGAGATCTTCAGCACCAAAAAGAAAGGGAGTATTAATTCACATTAAGAGTTGGTGCTTGGAAAAGGAGTTTATGTAGTCTGAAGATATACAGTGGTCTTTCATAACTGTTGACACAAGTTTCTTTCATTCTCCCCCCAACAGTTCTTCAGGTCTTCAAAGCATTTCTTTCATTCTTCCTCCAGTGGCTCTTCAGGTCTTTAATACACATTTGCCAATGATTCCACCAGTTAAAAGACTGCTGAACCACATATTGTCTTGGAATATATATAAGGCAGAGTCTTTATAACCTTTTGGGTCAGCTATGCTTTTACACATTGTGTAATGGATTGATCTCTCTTGTAATATAAATTACCCACTCATGTTCATTTGCAAACATCCCAGGTATTATGTATTCTATTAAGATACGGTAAACTTTTGCTAAAAGTGTGCATTAGGGAATGCCTCAAACCACTACACTTGTCTGTCAGCATAGATTTATTACTCAAAGTGGACCATTATTAGACAGCAGTACTTCCAGTGCATTTTAGTGCACTTTCAGTTGCACAAGTAGGAATGTTACCAGGGCTTTGAAATATTCATAGTAAACATATAAACTGCCATGCTAGTACTCATAAATTCATGTTTCAATTTGTGTGCATTTACAAAACTGCAAAAGAGAAGCTCCTTATCAAAGTATCCCTTCCCAAAAGCAAACAAGTTTGATTTTCCAGAACTGTGCGGGAGATAATTGCACTGGTGTCTTTGATGATGAAGACTAGATGGCAATTCTGGGAAAAGAGTTTGAAATACTAACGTCTCTTCTAGGATGATTTTTCTATGTCTTTCATTCTCATATTAATAATTCATTAATATATATTAATATTTATAATGTTTTTGAGACATAGCTGAACTGGTAAGATTAACTGAAATTACCTGATTTTCCTCTTCAACTTGCTTTCAGTGGTATATGTGGTTGTGCTTTTTAGGTGTTTGATCTCTGTACTTCATTATACAAAAGAAATGTGAAGCATTCACTCCTCAAGCTTTTGAACCTTGCATTTGGTAGCAGATAGATAGAAGAAATGGGGAATAAACAGTGTTTTACTGGCTAGAGGGATGTGCCTGGAACTTTCTAATAATGTTCCAGTTCATAGGTATTGCAGGACTTTGTATGTTGCTACTTTGAACAGAGTTCATGATAGAACTTTAAAGTTTTGCTTTGTGTTTGTGATCACTCTTGTTCTAGGGTAATATTTAGTGAGTTTCAGTAAGTTCAGTGGCTTAAAAAAATGATGGCTGTTTCCTTTAGCTTAGTTCAAATTCTGTTGTGGTAGTGGCTTATTTTATTTCCAGGGGATTATTCTTTAAGATTATATTGAAGAAATCTATTTAATAGAGGGTAGTTGCTTTTAATAATTTCATTTTGTTTCTAAATAAAACTGTTATAAATTGTTGTTTAATTCTAGTGTCTGTTCAAGGTATTGTAGAAGTTTCGCCATAAATGTTTGTTTTCTTTTCCCATTTCTTTTCCCATTTAAGCTATGTTAGTAGTGGTATTAATAGTAGTTACTGTCATACACTTCTGCTTTCATTAAAAGAACTCTGAGCAATTCAATGATTTGTAGTTTTCTTTAGCATCACTTTATATCTTAAGTGGTTGTATTAAGTAAATATCTCCTCTAAATCTGATGAAATGAAAAAGGTTTCTGTAAGTGACAATCTTGATTACCAAGATAAAGTGTTGACATTAGCTGGAATTAACTAGCAATTTTTCTTCAATATCTTTTCCTTAAATATTGTTAGTATTCTTTTACTAACAATGAAGCTATTAAAGCAAAAACTTTATCATAGAAATTTTTTGTGTATTAGAAGTAAATAAATCCATTGTCCCAGCATACATAATAGTCACCCGATGGAAGGGTATTTTACTGGGGGTTTTACCTGTTTTCAGAAAAAGAGTTCTTCATAACATACGTGACACATTGTTTTTAAACTAGAGATTTGATCAATGTAGATTACTGTGAAAACTTAGCTACACTATATGCAGTAATTATATCTGTACAGAAAATTATGTTACTTAATCAATTTACTAGTATTGTAAGTTTTTACGATTCGGTTCCTAGTTGCTTCTGGGGTTAGGGGAAACTGTTCAGTACACTGTGTTCTCCATTATTAATCAGTAATGAAGCTTCTGGCAGTCTTTACTATAAGCTAATGACTAGTTTCGTTTTTGGGCTCTTAACACATTAAATTACCATTTAAAAAAGATTAATTACTACTATTTTATTTTTAGTGTTTTAAGAGCAGTTATTAGAAAGTTTCATAATAAAGACTACTTTGTTCAAAATAGAATTGTTTGATTTAATAGAATATGAGGACAGTTTCTTTGAAAAAGAATATTTTGGAGATAGTAGGGGGTTCTTAGTATTTTTTTTCTGTGATAGGACCCCAGTGGAGAGATTATGAGTTTTAAGTTTGCTTCTGAGGAATTTGGTGCTGGAGTTAAAGCAGCCTTGCTGTCAAGGACTAGAAAGGAATCAAGCTCTCTGCTCTGACCTGCAGCTAAGTAGCCATTATCTGTGATTTTATTAAACTTGGGAACAGTATTGCTGATTGCTGAGGCAGCTAAGCTTACCGCCTACACTCTGGGAATGCAGTTTCGTTCTAAGCTATTATTTGCCCAACTACCTCATTTTCCCTCAGCAAATACACTGTTAACTTGAAACATGATAAAGCATTATGGAATTCTGCCAGAAAGAGGCCTTGCAGCAGGCAATCACCCCAAAATTATTTCTCTGATCATATCACATCAAAACGTGTAGACCCTCCAAATACAAATTCATCCACCTTTAAGATCTGCAGGCAACTTTTCAGCACCTCAGAAATTTTACTGCAATGTTCCCAATAGCTGAAACATCTTCAACATAGCTGCTTTACCTTTGTCCACACACACAGGCTGAATTGAACTGATGTCTGAGAACCAGGCGAGACATCATCATTCATGACTCCTTCAGCAGTGTCAAACATCTGTAGTTGATTACTGAAGTGATTGGCCACAATTTACCAAACAATCTTTTCCCGAAAGAAGAGGGAAAAGGAATGAATTGATGATCTTGCTACTCTCAAGAGCTTATTTTTTAAGCTAGGATTAGCTGCTGATTTCTCGACTGAAGCTGGCGTGTTTTTCTTCCCTGAATGACAATGACTTCTACTACCACTTCGTGACCCCAAAGCTTGGGATACCTTTGTTTAGGGTACAGCTCTTCAGACCACTCCAAATTTATGAGGAGAGTTAGTCCAGCTTTCGCCATACGCTCATTTGCTGTCGTGACATAGCTCCAGAGTAGCCGTGTGGTCTGTACAGTCTTGTAGCAAAAAATGTTTAAAAGTTTTCCGTTTGTGCCTGTTGACAGCCACTAAGAGTATGTTGGTGCCTTAATTATTTTATGCTTTGTTTACTGTACTTTCATGCATATTGACAGAGGATTTTGTGTTCGCTACCACAGCAAGAAAGGATTACTCATGTATTGTAGTGAAGTTGTAGTCTGAATTGTTTCTGTTGCCTATCTCCCTTTCTTACTGTTTTGTGCTGTAATTGTATTTTATGTGATGTGGAATACCATAGAATATGATATAAGGAGATCATGTTCTTCAGCTTCAAAATGACAACAAATATAGCCCTAGAATTTCTGAAGTGAGATGTTTCTGAGAAAATGGAAATACAGATTTATCTGTAAGTGTTTGATTTTGGTTGTTCGCAGTGAAGACAAATAATTTCAAACTGAAAGAGACACCACAGGGTGGAATAGAGGCCTGTCAAAGACAAATAATGGTAACTCGCTTGGTTAGCTTAGCAAGGTACTGTCAGAGAAGGATTCTTTTATCTTTATATTAGCAGAGTTACCACAGGTATGAGGGGAAGAAGAAGGGGAGAAGATGATTTTAAGCTGGGAAAGTGATGATAGGAGAATAAATGTGTTATGCTAGACAGAAATAATTTTATTCTGAAAGCTGAAGAACACTTTGAGAGCTACAGATCTAGATCCAACTCCCACTAGGAACAAACACATTGACACTGTTGAGAAGGAATGTGATAATTGTATAATTTAATGATTGTGAAAGATGATAAACTCAGATAATCTGTCTCTCTACATTTCGTTAAACACAGTCACTCTAAATTAAAAGGCACAAAATGAGGATAAAGCTGTATAATTTTCTACCTCTTCTGAACCTCAAACTGCATCTTTAGGATAAAGTAATCAACATTAATTATATATATTTATTATTGTTAACAGTCTTCCAACAGAATTGGTGGGTGGCTCTTATGTTTATAGAGTTTTGTGGGATGTTACAGTAGGATTTTCATATCCTCTTTTTAGTTGTGGAAGCTGTACTGGGGATCATTGGAATTGCTAGTATTGGACTGTTGAGAAGCTACATAAGGAAATCCTTCTTTTCCTTTTCTCTATTATTTTTGTCTTTTATGGAAACCTATATTTGTGGGTCATGCAGAAGTCAACATGTGGAAACAGTTTTAGCACCAACACTTAAAAAGTGGGGCTGATTTCAGAAGAAATTTCTCAATGTAGTGGGAATCTAAGCTTTGTTCCTAATGTTTATTGGTACAAGATGACAATATACAGTCTTCTCATGACAAGTCATACAATGATGGAATAATGCTTTCTGGAACCTGAACCTGTCCTTTTCCACTCATTCCTTTCTTCTGCACTGATTCCACATAAAGTACTGAGTCAAATTCAGCATCTTATTTTTTATCTTCAGGGTACTCTGAGATACGTGAAAAGTTATCTGGCATAGGGTTACAGACTGTGTTTGCCTCTAGCAGGAATGATGGAATGTTTTACATTAAAAATAAAATTAATTCTCAGCAGTGAGAGGGTTTTCAGGAGGGCAGCCTAGGACTTGAAGTGAACCTGATGGAACCTGGAGTGCTTAGGCATCTCGGAATCTTCTACTTCAGGTACAAGGACTTTGTGTCCTAAACAACAATCTGAACATATTCAATAACTAAATTCTGAATCTGCGAGAGCAGTAACTGAATCTGAGATATTCTGCCCTACCCACACAGTTGGTATCTTGTAAAGAAGGTGAGGGAGGTGCTAGAGAGGATTTATTGAACAAACTGCAAGTTAGAAAATGTTGTAAGGTGCTACCAAGAAATCACCCACTGCTCATTCCTAAGTTATATGTTAAATTTAGCTTATTCTGAAAATAAGACGATTTTGAACCATTGCTTTAAGAATTAACTAGGAAAGACAAAAAGCATAAGACTTAATTCTTTATCACTTGACTTCTTCCTTATATTTCTCTACATCTTGACATTCTTTGTTGCAGCTTTTCTCAGTAGCACTTGCTAACTCTTTAAGTGCAAGGGGTCCTGACTGCCTGTGTATTTGTATAGATCCTGGAATATTAGGACTCTCAGTCCTGCCTGGTAATGTTAGACACCGGCAGTATAAATAGTATAAGTAAAATAGTAATATATTGTATATATGTGCATTTATATTACAGTAAAAGCAAGCATACAGTGGGCATATTTATTCCTTATAGACATACTAAGGGGAAAAATATTAAAAAAAAAAAATCTAGCCTTGGAACTGGCGATGTAAACAGAAAGAGAATAGCTAGAAAATCTGCATTAGCACTGCAAAAACTGAAGCAGTGATTTTGTATGCTCTCACAATTGCTGCCCCTACGAACAAAATGTTAATGAGCTATAATTTATAAATTTTCTCTGTTCTGATGGATCAGTTCCCATTTTGCTTTTTGTCATGATTATGCCTATGAATTCAGTTTAAAAAATTGTTCTTTTAAAGCGTGTGGTGTTCCATAGAAGTCCACAGAATTAGGAAGATTACCTCTGTAGTTTTCTGTTGCTGCCAATAAGATAGAATAATTGGTGCTTGGTTTTGGACTATGATTTTTTTTGTGGGGACAGCTTTTGTTATTTCAGCTCCTAGTAGGTTTTTTTTGAAAATCAATCCAAGTTTGTTCTTGCTAAGCATAGGGTAAATGAAGCCTTCTGGGAAGGTTAAAATAGCTAATTGATTGTAGATCTTAATTTATTGAGGGTTTTTGGTTTTCTATTTACCTCTAGATTAACTATGTAAGAAAAAAAAACTTCAAATGCTTTTAATGAGTATTGTAAAAATGAACAGATTGAAGCTTTTTAAGCCTTCCATTTCCTGGGCTTACAAATACATTCTAGCAATACAAAATCAGTATGATAATACCTCATTTCTCAAAAAGCTTAGAAAAACAAGTGCTGACAAAGGAGCCTTGACAAGTTCAGGAGAGGCAAATTCAGGGTTGTGAATCAGGGACAGAGTGAGCTGGAGCCTTAAGTGGTTACGCAGCAGCTCTGCAGAGAAGCATCCCAAGGTCCCAGTGGCTACAAACTGAATGCAAGCCAGCCATGTGCCCTTGCACTGGTAAAGGCCAACCACACCTTGGGTTGTCTTAGCCAGAACATTGCCAGCAGGCTGAGGAAGGTCGCTGTTCTCTGCTCAAGTGTTCGTGAGAGTCGTGTGGGGTAACCGTCCACTGCTCTGGGCTCCCTGGTACACGAGAAGTCACCCTGCTGGAGTGATTCCTGTGGGGGTTGGGATGAAGCATAGAGCATTTGGCCTATGAGGAGAGGTTAAAGAAACTGGGGTTGTTTAGAAGAGAACGGTAGAGGGGGGACTTATTGGAGTCCTCCATCACCTAAGGTGAAATGGCAGAAAAAAAGAGCCAAACACTTCTCAGAGAGGCTTGGGGAAGGACAAGTGGGAAAATTCCAGGAAAAAAATTTCACAGTGAGGTTATTTGGGTGCAGCAGCAGGTTGCCTGAAGACACCATAAAATCTCTGATTGAAAATCATGAAGATTTTCAAAATTTAACAGGAAAAGACTCTCAGCAACCTGACTCATCCTTGAAGTTAATTCAGCTGAGAGCAGGAGGCTGGATTGGGTGATGACTGGGTGGCCCTTCTTACTTGAATTTTTCAGGCTCTGTGACATTTTAGAGTACAAGCAGTCACGACTGTGAGACTTTACTTCATAAGGATATATAAAACTGCATAATGTATTGTGTTTATCGGGAACCTGTGCAGTTGGATGTTTCTGAGTCTCTGCTGTTACTGATTGCACAGAGCTTTATTTCAGTCTGTAATACTAACATACAGTATTCCAGTCAGTTCTTCCTTATCTTTTCCTATGGCTGTGACCACAACTTACATTATACAAGGCTTTCAGTACTTCCATTCTTAGTATCTTACCTTTTTTTCTTGTTAAATGTTTACCTTAAAAGTGCTTGTTTTCCTCATAATACAAAAAATATGAAAAGATGCATCTTTTTTTTCCATTAAGAGGTAGAATTGCATTATATACCAGAGATGCTATGGTCCTCTTTCAAAGAACATGCTGTGTTTTCTTCACTAAAATATTAATTTAGAAGAAAAAAAGATGGTGTTTTTTTCTTTGAAGTCATTCTTCAGCTGTTTTCCTGTAATGACAGTATGGATTTTTTAATGGAGCATGTGGTAATATATTAAGAATAAAGCATCTCTGGCTTAAACTAAAAATTTGTGAGTCTAACTGGAACCAAGGGAAACTGATGTTCTCAGGAATGTTTCTAAAACTTCAGAGGTTTATAGACTGTTCAGAGCCATATAATTAAGTTTAAAACAATGATAGCAAAGAAGAAAAGAAATTGTAAGTGGCAGCAATGGCTTCATTAGTAGCAAAGCTCAGGAGTTAATAGGCTGGAAGAAGAACAGCCAGTGCTGCTCTTGGGTAGCTGTTGGATGTAAACAAGCTGAGAGACTCCGTAAATGCATGAAATGGGGTGTACCTCTTGTGCACGAGTAAGGGAAGACTAACTAAACTTGCATATGTACTGGGAAGTCACAGTCATGCTATGTAACAGTCACACCTTCCCTTCTCTTCCAGTCCTGTCTGCTGCCTGTTCGAGCAGCAATACTGATCTACTATGACTCTTAGGGAAAGCCTCCAAAGTTAATCCCTGAGACCATTCCTATTTTCTTTTTCGATTCTTTTGGTTAGGGTACTTCTGTCATGTTCTTCATGTACCAATGATTAAGCCAAAAAGCAATTTTTTATCACATTAGAGATGGTTGATTTGGAGTTTCCCATTTCCTTTCATTTGATAAATAATGAGATTTGAAACCAGCAGTAGCTAATATGTCTGCCATCAGACTTTAGTTTTCATTATATTCTTTTTTTGTCCCAGCATTCCTTTGTCTTGAATTCATTTGCTTTCTTGCCTTCCTAGTAATTTTCCAAGTATTTAGTGTTGAGCCCCTACAGACACCATTCTGAGAGGCATAGTCATACTGAAAACTGTATTTTCAAAGCGATAACCACATTGTGCTTCTGGTAGCTTTCCTGCACCCAGTGGTATGAAAGCATACTGTGATAAATGCGAGCAATAGGACATGCAGATTATGTCTCATTAAAATAACACATTAATGGACAGTTTATTTTCCATATTGAAGAGATAGCAAAACAAAAGGCTTAAGCTCTGTCTCTGAACCATGAAGTTATTGCTTACTACTAACTAAAAATTGCTGAGAAAGATCCTGAGAATGAGAGGTTTGTTTTAGCAATAAATGAGCATAGATATTGCAGATATTTCTCATCTGCATTGCATTGAGCCTTCATACTTGTCACAGTGGAATAACTGATCAGGTCATTGTAAAACTGCCAGATTTCTTGTGATGTAGTGCAAGTTGTGCTTTGCTATTGTCCTCGTCCTCTTTGTCACATTGTTCTTTCCTCAGGCTTCAGTGTTTGAGAGTGTTCTGGCTCCCGTATGTGAGTGATTTGGGGCTGGCACCATCTTTTGTTTTGCTTTCTTATGTTTTATAAAAATCATCTGGCAGAGAGAATGATTTGTCCATGATGATTTTAAGCTCTCGAACATGGTAATTTGTTGCTGCAGCTGTTCCTGTGTTATAACTGCATTGTCAAACCTGGTTTGGGTGTGCCTCTGCACATAGAGAGCATAATTTGTTCTGAGTAATTGAGGATACCTTGATGACAACAGCTGTTTGTGGGGCCAGCTCCTGTGCTTGACTGAGTGGCAACAGGGACTGTTTTTTCCTTTGATGTAGACATCCCCACGCTTAGTTTCCATAAATGTGATTGCATTTGCATTTTCTTTTTACTAGAAGACTGTACTTAAACAGTATAGCAGTGTGCTCAAGCTTCCTGGAGTTTTAGGCAGTTTAGGAAACTCGTAGATAATTGTCTTCTCAGAGGAAGAAGTGTCTTAAAGTTGCATGTCTTTATTGTTTCCTTCAGAAATTATTCATTTCATGTCATGTTTGTGATCATAATTGCTCTTTATTAATCTGTTCTGATTTTTGAAATAACTCTTCATATTTTCTTTCTGTATCAGAGGCTTTAGTTGGTAGTGGAGGCAAGTGAAATAAAGGCAGTAGAATGGATAACATCAAAGAGAAAGAATAGATACAAAAAATAGATTCTAAATCAAATTATAAAAATCTGACCCTGTTAGAAATTTATTCTAATCAAAAAAGACAATGAAAGACACATTTTAGGCCTTTTTTAACCATTTCTTAGTTGTTTATTGTTTTAAAGTATGAGAACACCAGTGAAGATCAGGCTTGAGGGGGGAAAAGAAAGCAAATTATTATTGTACAGTTTGTAGGCAGAGTATATCTAAATTTATTAAGCTTTTTAGAGGTGAATTATTTTGAATCTGAACTGAAGAAATGAGATTGAACTTGATGAATGAGCTTGAACATGTAGTACCTTTGCGAAATGCAGATGATAATGTCTTTAAAATAAATTACTCATGAATAAATCAAGATGTTGAAGTTGCAAAGGATGAGAGATGGTATAACAGGGAAATTCTTTGACTAGGAAATTGTTTCTGAGACCTTTCTTTATAGTATATATAAAATGAATAGTGAATATCATGGAATATTTTAAATGTCAGATACTGATAAGATTGGAGAAAAACAGTTGATGGCAAAAATTATCTTATTGAAAGGTACTGTGCTGGCTTAGGGCTAGTAAAAGGCAAATGCAGATTAAATTTAGATAAATGAAAAAGAATAGAATTGCAAACAATAACACAGAAGGTAGAAGAAATATCAAATGAGATAATTATGCAGGACATCAGCTTTGAAAGGAAAAGGGGTTGTGGATAATATCCTGTCTCATTAGAATAACTATAAAGAAGGATAGTCACATGAACTAATTTCAGCCACCATAGACCCCACAGGCTCCTTGTATAGGCGGTGGAAGACAGTTGAATCCAGAGGTGAATCTGGGAACCTCTAAGGAAAGAGCACAATGGTTGCCTCACTGAGTCTTTTAAATTGCTTTCTAGAGGTACCAGTCTTTCTCTGTGGATTACATACAGAAACTAGCTCCTTAGTCTTAAATAACTAAAATAATGGTGCAAATACTCGTCTTGCCATTCTCTCTGGATTTTTTTAATTATGAGATTAAAGGCTGGAGTAAAACCAAATTCTTATTGTACAGCTGTTTTAACTGCAAGTGAGCATTTCCAGTATAGTATTCCCCACAGACAAGCACTGTGGCTTAATTGTCACTTCAGCTACTGGTAATTGATTTTCAGATATCTAATTTTTCCACCGTTTCTATCCTCAGACAAAATCTTTAAAACTGCATAAGTCCTACAAGCTTAGGCTTCATTAGACCTCTGATGAGAAAGTTGGTTGCTCTTATAGAAGCTTAGCAAATAAGGAGGAAGGTGGAACTAAAATAGATGGTGCCCTTTGAAAGGCTGGCCTGTAGGCAAAAAGATGGGATTCCGTACTAGTAAAAGTAGAAGGATGCTGATCTCCTACCCAAGGAAATGATGAATAGCATGTGCACAGTTCAAAGAATGCCCTTGATACCTAAGAAAGCAGTAATCCTAGGGGAAAATTAAGCTGTACACAGACAGTAAAGGTTATTTCTTGTTGCATTCTTAATTTGTTTTTCTATTTGTATAATTTACAGTGAAATACTTAAATTATTTCTTCATCAAACTAGGTTTCACAATTCTCATGGCAAGGGTCACATATACCTCTGCTTGAAAGTACTCCAGAATGATTTTAGTATTGGTAAAGTTACACATTTGAGAGAGAAATATATATTAAAACTCAATTGAATAATAGTGATGCAGTATCTTGTTATATATTATTCAACAAAACCATTATTTATTTATTTTTTGTTTGACAACAGTAAAACCACTGCAGTTTTATCTTCCTAGCATAAAGTGAGAATAAAAGTGAAGAACGATAGAGCTCAGTGGTGCTATTATATTTCAACAAATTGAAGTTTTCAAAATGCCACTTCTGCTTCTCACCAAAGGAAAAGAAGGTTGATTGTAGAGACGATAGCATGTTATGTCTTTGGGAAAAATAGTTTAAAAAGATTTGGAAAGATCAGAGATGCGGCACTTTATTTGTATTGCTGAGAACTGTAGATGTTTTCATTTACTGGGAAGGGAACTGTAAATATGCAACATTGCTTTTTATGTTGCTGACTTCAGTGAGTTACTGTTTAATTGGTATACAGAAAAATTTCTGCCAATGACTTTACAACCGAATACTATAATGAAATGTCACTTCTTTTAAAAAAATGTTACTTTCCCTTGGTTAGCTGAAGTACTAAATCCATTTTGGTAAATGAATCTATTGATTTTTAGCTTAATGTGTTGTAATAAAAAATATTTGAGTATGTTCTCAGTGGTAGATTCATGAGATGCTGTGCTGGATTCTGTATGGCCAATGATGTGAGATTTTTGTCTATTTTTCATGCATGAAGTAGAGAAGTCAGCACTGGTACAGAACAGAAGTAACAACCTGGGTTCTACTGGAAGACAATTGTCTCAAAACTCTGCAGAAGTCATCCACAGACTCTCTTTCCCTGAGTCAGCCAAGCCCCTAAGAATGCTCCAACTGGGAGGGAGTCAGGCTACAGCAAAACAGTGCTGTTGAGCCCCTTGATCCAGCTGCAAGGCCTCAAGACACTCTTCTAGTGGTGATTAATAGTGACCATAGTCCTCACTGCCTTGAGGAGCTGCCCATTACCTGTGTATTAATGCTGCACCACGTGAGAAATAAAATGCCTGATTAGTGTCGTATGTTAACTACCCAGTTGTAATTTAACCATGATGCAGACAAGTGCAACCCAGCTTCTGCTTCATTTCATTAGTGGGTCATGGTTAGCCATGCTTGATTGGTGACCATTGGAGGAGTAGATTAATTATGTGTTGTAGCATTTCTTTTAAACCCATGTGGGATGTAGGGAACAGTCTGGTCTATAATAGAAGCAATGTAAAGGAATATGCAAAAGAAGAATATTCAGATTTAGAGACAAGAATGTTTTTGTTCTTTTAGACAATAATGCAAGATACAACTACTGCATTTTACTACATCATTACATTCTTTTTCCACCTGTTACACTTTAGATGCCCTTAATGCTTAGAAAGAGGTTTCAGAGTATTTTACCTTTGGTACAAGGAAAACAAAGGATGTGTCTGATTAATTTAGAAGGACATTTATGGATCAGTGAGTCAGAGGTTTTGGATTTACAATACTAAAGTTAACACTAATGCAAACACTAAAGCAAACAGACCCTGAATTACTTAATTACTAGCTTGTTAATATTTCATTCAGAACTTAAAGGAAAAAAATCTGTAATTAGTAATTAGTGCTAGCAGTTATAGCAGGAAACTACAAGCCAAGGCTTTCTGTTTCAGTTCATGAATTGCCCGTGTGTGCACTCTTGCTTGACAAATGAGCTCTCTTTTACCTTGGGCTTTTCAACTGCAGAATTATGTATGTAAAGCTCTTTTATCTAAAGCAAGCTAATGAAGTTGGTTTAACATATAAGAAAACATTTGGAGATTATTGGGCAACAGGTTTACAGAGTTACCATTACTGTTACCTGGTTTTTCTTTCTCTTTTCTTATCTCTTTCCATCACTCCTTATTCTTTTTAGAGAAGTGCCTTTAAGGATTTTCTTTTCCTGGCTGGAATTTTTGGTGTCACTGACTGGATCCAGAATGGGTTTATGAGGTTATTTGCAATGCTATGACATAATGTGAAAAGCAAACAAATGGTTTTGGCTATATTTGTTAGGGAACTAAGGCTGTTTCAGTCCTGGCCCACAAGTGTAGCACTTGAGCAGAGTGCTCAAATTAAGCTTGAAATTTCAGAATGCGCCCATGCAGAAGGTCTTTGCAGGCCGCAGCTTTATGACAAGGGTTTTTTTGGAGTGGTCATATGGTTAGAAAGCTCAAGACACTTTTCTTGGCTTTGCTTCCTTAGCTTTTGCAGGCTAAGTGGGTGAATTTTGTGAAATATAAACGAAGACTAAATGTCGTTGCTCCCTTATTTTGTTATTCATCTCCCATACAATAACAAAGTATATAGACAAAGCCCTGAAAAGTGTGCTTATGTGCAGTGGGCTTTCCCAGATTTCCCATCTTTCAGGGCTTTGGCAGAACCAACTATCAAACCATTATTTCCTCTTATCAACGCTCACCGTTGAAAGTTGCAATCTTGTTTGGCTAATTTTACACAAGTTTTTGTTTTATTGTCCTTATTGATTTGTTTAGAAACACTGCTGCCCAAACAGGCCAAGAAGTTTATAGGTTTCTCAGACCACATTTGACAAAATCTGTTATATCCTCTGAAGCCAGTTGTGACTCTTCCGAGTCCAAGAATATTGTCCATTTTTCTGCCTTGTGATTACTGCAGTCTGTGCTGCTCCACTCCACATCCATTACTGTGGTGCCCTGGGAAATCTGGCTTCATAACTCTGCAGATTCATTAATAACAAGGATTGGAAAGGAAGGAGGAGCTTGCAATGAAAGGTAAAGCAGTAAGAACCCCTTTATAGCCTGATTTACTGACAAATTATTGCCATTGATAGATTAGCCCTTGCTTACCTTTCTTTCAGCAGACTGACCTCATCAGCTGGCAGGCACTGTAAAACTGCAGTTTCAGAGCCACTATTAACTTCCCTGTCGAGCCCCTTCCATTCTATAACCCCACAATGATCAAGAAGACCTGCGTGCTTAGATTTTAGATTATAGGTCAGATTATACTTCACGTCTTTAATTGCTTTTGAAGAAGGAGGAAAAAAGCTTTCTGTGTCTTAAGCCTCAAAGCCAGTTAGGCTTTGAAGTTTAAAGGAAACCATTCAAGAAAGGGGAGGGAGTTCAAGCCAGCTCAATGCTATAAAGGCAGCTGAGATGTGGGTTAAGGCAGTTGACTTTCACTACAGCACTTGCTTTGATCAAAGCTAATTTTTGAAAGTCTGCACTAAGTCAGCAGCCATTAATCTTTTTGTTGTGGTATATTATCAGTAAGAAGAAAAAAGATTATTTTCCTTCTAATTGAAATCTTAGAAGGATGAAAAATCCCTAACATGACTTTTGCAGCTTTTTTCCCAACACATCTTTGCTTTATTATTTTTATACCATAGCACTGCTGAGATGATTTTTGTTGTTGTTGTTATTGTTGTTTGGGTCATCTTGGCTTTGTGTTTTGTATTATTGCAGTGTTTCGTCAAGGCATTTATTGGCTCTGTCATTCAAGTGGTTCTAACAGTTATGTAAAACTTATCCTATTAAAACTAATTAGCTACGAAAATGAGGACTGAGTCAGCAGGATTGTGAAGTCAAACCTTGGCAATCAGGTGGAAGAATGTCCCCTCAAAATGGCAGAGTTTTAAAAATCAATGTGGTTTGTCTTTTGTTGTCATCCTATATTAGAAAAATCAAAGTTCATGCTTTATTATTGTTGTGGGTTAAGCCAGCCAGCAGCCAAGCCCTGCACAGCCACTTGCTCACTCCCCCAACAGCAGAATCTGTGAGAGAATCAGAACAATAAAAGGTAGAAAACTCGTGGGTTAGGATAAGGGCATTTTAACAGGGAAAGCAAAAGCCACGCACATGAGCAAAGCAAAACAAGGAATTAATTCGCTGCTTCCCTTGGGCAGACAGGAATTCAGCCATCTCAAGGAGAGCAGGGCCCATCACATGTAATGGTGACTCGGGAAGGCAAACGCCATCACTCCGAACATACCCCCCCTTCCCCCTTCTTCCCCTGACTTTATATACTGAGCATGATGTCATATGGTCTGGAGATCCCTGTGGTCAGTCGGGGTCACCTGCCCTGGCTGTGTCTGCTCTCAACCTCCCATACACCCACAGCCCTCTTGCCAGTGTAGCAGTACAAAAAGCAGAAAAGGCCTTGGCTCTATGTATCCCTGCTGAGCAATAGCAAAAACATCTCTATATTATGATCATTGTGTTCAGCACAAACCCAAAACACAGCCCCATAGTAGCCACTGTGAAGAAAATTAGCTCTACCCCAGCCAAATACAAACTCTGTAAATTTTGTTTAAAAATAAGATGTTATTCTGCCGCAAGAGACTTATGTGATTTTAAGATCTGATACTCTTCTAAAAAAACTCTTACACAGAGTGTATAAAAGTTATGATGAGCAAGACTGAGCTCTCCTCTCTGGCTCAACCCTTTGGTTCATAGGAGACTTGATTGATGACAAACCATTCAGTTTAGTGAAGTAGTGGGGGGTCATCAGAATTTCTATTTCCTACAAGTCCTCTAAATCTCTTTATGTTCTAGCATAGATTTATGAGTAACTAAGAATTGCCTCTGAAATTTATGAAGAAAATATTTGCTATTTTTGGTAAATATGTTACAGACAAAAACTGAAACACATGTTAAATACAGATTAAAAGCAAGTTTGCTTAGTTCTGGTCTTAGTTTATATGCACATTGTCTCTGTACAATCTTCATGTTTTCAAGTATTAATAGGATTTCTAGATGTTGAAAACATTTATAAATTTATAATCTTTCTTCCTACCCCCATCTTTCTAATAATGCTTCCATAGCATGTTTAATAATTTATGTATCACTTAGATACCAGTATTTGATAAAGTTGGTATGCTAAATTCAGCTTCCAATGTTATTTTCCTTTGTTTGCCCAATACAGAGTAAAATTTTGATTATATCTTTCTTAATGTTGTTATTCAGTAATGTTCTGAGGCAAAGAAATTTGAACCGTGGGGGAAGCGGATCTGCTAACAAAACAGTTTGGGCTTTGTTAGGCAGTGAAGTAGACATATGAATATATTACATATGATTATCATAAAATTATGGCCTGGAAATTGAACAATCATGCTGCTGCATTTTAGACAGTACATTTATAATAAGCTGCAATGAAGCAAACACTTTGAATGGATATAAGAAGAGGCATTACTTGGGATCACAAATGTATGTTCAATTCATGCTTTTGAAGCTCAATTTAACACAGCAAACAAATTTCCTTATAGTGTTGACACAGTTGTTCTCAGTAGTGAATTTTGATTTATGTAGAAAAAAACTTTAAGCATATCAAACTGGTTGTTTGGGATCTAAATGGAAGGAAGGAATGTGATTCTTAATGGCTGTAATTTGAAAGCTGTATTTTGTTACCAGTAAAAGAGGGTTTAAAAGACTCACTTGCAATTATGTGATACTTTAGGTTCTACTTTAAATTTCTTTTGGTTTATTCTGATATCATTTAGCATCTTAGAAACCCATGGTTTCTAGGAACATTACAGAAGCCAGATAAGAAATTACTAGACTTAGGTTTAGGGTCTGATCCTGATAACACCTAGTGCAGGCTAATTGATCTTCTGAAGCTGCTCAAAGGAATGTAACTTACAAGATAAGAGTTCGTAGAGCTGGATCCTACATGAATAGCCGTCAGATACTGTCTGAACTTGTAAAAGTAGTTTTTCCTCAGTTGACACAGGCTTCTGGGAAGCTCCTGATAGCCCAGCCCTGTGGAGTCTCCCTCTAACCCATCCCTGGTGGTGTGACAGCAAATGACAGAATCCCTGTAGGGTGTAAGAAGTACAGGTAAAACAAGATTAATTTAGACTCCTACAATAGCAATAACTTGGGTACAGAGAACAGATGAAAAAGTCATATGAGAAAGTACATTGTAAAATCTATGTGTGGTAAGCACAAACATTTGTCAGAAAAGCCATCATTATCGAGCTGAGGTCCAATATCTGAAAGGCAGCAAATGTCAGAAAAACTTTTCATCCTATTCTGATACAATCATCTAGGATCTCTTTCATTTATTTTGAGGTATAGAAATAGCGTTGCCAAGGTTTGTAAAATAGTGATAGTATTGCTTTGTCTTTGGAAGGTTTGTTTGGATTTCTACTGATAAATTATTAAAGAGATCTCAGCTGCCCTGTGTCAGAAGATTTCTTGGTAGCATGACTGTAAATACCTGAGGGGTAATTAAGATTGGGTTTAGAGAACCTAATGGGGGGGTAAATGCTTTCCCTGTGGTGTGACCACAAACCATCTCTCTTCCCCATTTGCAAACTGAGAATAATAAGCTTTACGGAATTCATAATTTATGGATGAGCTAAGTGGTGTTTTCGAAGTGTATTCTTTACTAGTGATGTGTAACTCTTGTCTCCTGGATCTTTTGTGTCTCATCATTCAGTGCTTCCTGTTTGGGGCTGGCACCCTTTTGCAAAAGCAGTCTGAGTAAAGTATAAATGAGGGTTAAGACCGGCTTTCATAAGCTTTTCACAAGCAAGCAGGGGTACAGTCCTCAAAATGTATTAGGCTGTGAATAAAATATTTTCTTACGTAATCATTTATACATTATGATGTCAGCTTTTTCGATCAGTTTGCACCATATATCCTATCTCTCTCTTCCCCTTAGACAAATACCCTTGAATTTCAGTACTGACCCCAGGGATTATTAGTGGCACAATTATTTATGATGTGCCAAATCCAAGGAAGGCTGTCTTTGGCCTGTGCGGAGTTAACCCAGGTGCTTGCAGAGAAGCATTGTTTTTACCTCTACCTGCAAATTCATGAGTTGTAGAGCAGGTGAAGCTCTGTTTGTGCCAAACATGCATCCTCTCTGCAATAAGGTCACACTGACAACTTGCTTTGAGAACTCTGTTGCTGCTCTCTTACTGCCTGGGTGTTTCTGTAGTTCCCCCGAAGGTTTCTTCCTGTTTCATCAGCATGCTCAGGGTCAGAATTACATGAGCTGCTTTTTAAATAAGACTTCATTTAAGAACTCATCACAGCAAAGGTGTACCAACTTCACAACTCAGTGCAGAATTCTTCCGTTTCTCAGTCTTTTCAGGAGATGTGCAGAGATCCTTTTTTCTTTAATACAGAAACCTGTGACGATTAGGATGCCAGGGCAAGGGATATCGATCTAGGAGGACAGTCATTTATTACTTTGTTTCATTGAAGTGTTCAAGATGTGTATGGACCCCTAAACCTCTGCTTCCCATTCTTGATGATGATTAGAAGAAAACAGGATTTTTTAAAGCTTTAAAGTTCCCTCAGGAGTTAGGTGATGACAATGTCTAGCAGGCAGGTCAGCTGCTCTTCGAGTAATGTAGATGCCTGAGTTGTAATACCCAAAAGTGTTCAGAGTTTGTTGGTTTGCTGGGGCAAATGGCTTTATCATTGAGTGAAAGAAGTATAAAAGTATAAAAAAAATATTACCCAGAAGAGTGGTCATTGAGCAAAACATCGATGCAAACGTGTATTTCCACATCATGGTCTAAGCAGTTACCTGCTTTGTTGGAGATACCAGTGTTCTGCTGAAACGTTAGTTTCTTACAGATAGTTGAAATGGTGTTGCAAGGTCAGGTGTACAGGAGACCTTCCAGGATACATTAAGAAATCTATTTCCAGCTGGCACTGAAAGTCATTAAACTTGCAATATCACTGATAAGAGGAAGGCTTTTTATTTCTGATGTTTCCATCAGTCAGTTGTCAGGAAAACCCCAGGACTCCAACCCATTTTATGTATCAGAAAACAGTATCCATATTTTAAATTACTACATGTAAGAATGAGAGATTCTTTGAGAAAATATTATACATTAAAAAGAAAGACTAAATCATGAACTGAGAGCGCTAGACACTGGAAGTCAAATATAAAAAAAAATCCACAATTTTAAAAAGCCTCATTCTCACGATTTTGAAACATGATTTTTCTTTTTGGCTTTTCCCCTGATTTTGCAGTGCTTAGTGTTAGCATTGTGGTTTAATTAGGCATGAACAAAAATGCTAAAATTTTTATATTTCTTAATGTTCCTTTTCAGGAATGACATCTCAAAATTGGAGCATTTCCATTTCCTATGTACACAAGAAGCAATGTAGTTACACTTAGAAGGCCTCATTAATGTTAAATAACCATATCAACTGCATTGTGTTTACCCAAACTGATAACCATTTGTTGGGTAATATATTACTTAAAAGGAAACACAATCAGTCTGTTTAGTTTAGCAACAAGTCTATGGTTTTGGTAAAATAATCTCTTGAATCATATTAAGAAATAGATGTTGAACTGCATTACAGAATCTGTTTGGGCTTGAACAAAAGTGCAAAGCAGATTAATTTATTAGCTTTGTCCAGTCTACAGTATTCATGTTTATGGTTCAGTGTACACTAATGATGTAAACAGGCATTTAATAACTATCTCTTATATTTTTATCTTCTTTGAGAAGTTTGACTGTGAAAAACATGTTAAGGGATACTCTATGTGAGTTAGGAAAAAAATTCTTTAAAAGCATCTGAACAAACTGTCCAATAATTAGGAAGAAGCACTGAATGAACAACTTGGGATCTGTGTTCCGTGCTGCCCTATGCCCTGTAAGTGTTCAGGGCTCTCATAACTGTATGATCTTGCTTTGAATTTGGCTTATCTTTTTATCTTCAGAAGCTGTTTATTTTGTTACTGCTGCTTCTTTATTTTTTCTGTCTCCATCCTATTCCTTCAGAAGTCTTGACCCCTCTTGTTTTGCCTCAAATTCCCATGTAACACTTCTTTTTGTTCCCTGGCTGTTGTGATTGCATCTTCTTGATCTTCAGATGTTGCCCTTACTTTTGAGGAGTCATAGTACCAGTGGGCAGCTTAATTCTCTCTGTTGTCTCAGGCATTCCACATCACTGGAGAAGGTTGGAAATAAAGTCTATAGTACTTTGCAGTTGTGGGCAGTCACAGCATTGAAGACTAACGCAGAAATCAGGATTTGAGATGTGCTGCTAGAGAGGATTTATTTTCTACTCTGTCATTTGTGGCTGAATGTATCCCAATACCCTCAGGACAAGGAGCTCACAAATGTCATGCTTTTGGATCGTTCTTAGAAAAGCGTGGTTTAATTTTTGCAGGGTGGCCTGCTAGGGGAAGTGTTAGACTTCAGTTCTCCTGCAATAGGAGACTGGGAAGCATCCAAAAGGCTTTTCCCTCATGACCACACAGCTGATCATTTTGGGATGTGCTACTTTCACTTGTTTGTTTGCTTTGGCTGTGAGAATGTATCTTAATGGAGAAAATATAGTTATGATATCAGAGAGAGGAAGAATTATTTTCTGGGCCTTATGTAGCAACTCTAAACTTTTCTCCCCTCCAGGCATCAGAAGTTGTTTTTAAAAACAGAAAACAAACAGTTTGTGTACTTGAGCATATAAAAAAGAAGTGCCTTCATTGCACATTCCAACTATAAAAAGAAAAGGCAGATTTTTCTTAGAAAATAGAAAGCCATTACATTTAGAATTTATCTTGCCTGTGTGTTATAGTGCCCTTTATTTTTTAATTCTGTATTTAGAAATAAAGATCTTTTTAATTTCACAAGATTTCAACTGCTGCCTTCGCTCGTTTGTTCTCTCTTGGAAGTTAACATTTTCTGTTTCTACTATTATGATCTTCTGGGATCTTAGAAATAGGCTTATGACTAGGGATGTGGAATAAGAATAGAAATAGGTGAATCGAAGAACATTTTTCTTTCTATAAATGTTTGGTAATAGAGGGGAAAGTGCAGCAAAAAGGCATTTAAAGAAAGAAAGCATTTGAAATAGAATGTCTTAAGATTTTGCTTACAAACATCACTTTCTTTACTAAGCTAAATTATTTACTAAGCTAAAATAATTTCAGTTGCTTTGAAAAAACCCTGCATATGGAAACATAGAGCTTCTTTCAGCCAAGTCTTTGTTTATTTAAAAGTTTATCTCCATTTTTCTTTCTGAAGAACTCGGATATGGGGAAGGTGGATGTATTTGTAAAGTTTAAACTTGCCCATTGTAGACATGCTTTCTGAAATACTAACTTAATTACCTTAAAATCTAAATTTTTATTGTCAATATCCCTTATGTAAAGTAGCAGCTCGCCCAGGAATTTCATTCTCCTTTGGGATTAAGGAGAGTGGAATGATGGACCAGGTCTAATGATCAGGTGCACTGTGGAGAAACACAGAAAAGTGTCAGCAGACTGGTAGCTGGTAGTCAGCAGAGATAATGCGGGCATGTTCAGAGGACTAGAGCTAACTACATTCAATAGAAATGATTTCTTCTCTTTTTCAGCAGGATATATTGTTGGGGTTTTTTTCACATTTTGCTCTAAATTACCATGAAATGTGACTGCATGTTGTTACTCATCTCAAAAAGACTCCATTATTCAGCCAGGCAAGATAATTTGAGAGGGGTTAGATATTTTACTTTTTTAATATATTTTGAATTTCTTTCAGAACATAGGGGATGGAAGGAGACTGGAAAATGGGAGATTTCCTAAGCCTTGAGTGTCATCATTTTTAGAAAAAGAAATAAGCTTACCCCACTGAAGTTTTTCCTAGTGAATGGCCCAGATGATGATAGCAGTGGGAAGCCTTTCTCAGCAGGGAGTGGAAGATAGCTGTCATCTTCGTGTACTCTGACATTCTTAGGCAATGTCTTGTATTGCATCCAGTCTGATTTGATAATGAACTATTGCTGAAATGGGGATGCAGCTCAAGCCCGTTTTTTTCCAATCACATCGTGCAATCTAGCAGTAATGTAGTGAATAAGCTTCCAAGAGGATGCTCATCTGTATTTTTGGAAATTATTTCTGTTGTGCAAATAGGCTGGCTCTTGATAATTACATCAAATACAGGCAGGAACAGTGAACGTTGCTATGCTGAGGAACAATTTCCTTCCTTTCGAAAAGAAAGTTGTGCACAGCTTGGTGTTTGTCCTTGCCCAGGATACAGTTGTTGCCCAGACCAATGATACTGTTCTAACACCACCTCTGACAACTGTGACCAAGACCTGATCCTCTGGGCTTGTAATTCTGACTGGCTGTCCAAAAATAGGCTAAGGAATAAATATTTAATAAAGGCAGGCTCCATGGAGTCCTTAGTGTGAGTTTCCATCTTGAAATGGCTGAATGCTGGTTCAAGGCATTTTATCAACAGTGTGGCAGAAGCATCGGCACTGTACCAGAACTGAGAATAAGCTTTTTGGCTGAGAACAACCATCATTCCTAATTCATTTTCTGTGAAGCATTAGCTGGAGAAGTACTTCTTGGGAAGAGAAGTGATGGTGCACTATTCAAATAGTGCTATGGACTGTAATACTTTAGGGGAGAAGAAGGAATGAACTCCATACTGCAAAAGCAGAATCAAGAAGACATTGCCCTAAACAGCTCAGAATGAATTCCCAAAGGGAAGGAATTTCAAGACAGTTAAATTTGATGGCTTTCCTGTCTCACTTTGAAGTTGAAATACCAGAGAGTAGCATGTGCATGACAGGTAGATGTAAGGTGTGAATTATGGATACAAGGATTGCTATGGGCTGGTTCAGTCCTGTGTATAAACAATACCTGTTTAGAAGTCTACTAGGATGCAATAGGGGAGGATGCAATAGGGGAAGAGTGGTATTAATGCTGCAAAGTATATTTTGCTCAGAATACTTGTAGTCTTAATCAAGTACCCAGTTCCTAAAAAGTTATTTAATAATACAATAAGTACCTTTACAAGACTAAGGTCACTTAACAAAGTACATGGAAAAGTAGGTGCTGTATTTCTTCCTTTGTAAAGTAATTACTACAACTTGCAATTGTTAAAGACTGTGATCACCAGTTTTCTAAAGGGAAAATTCATTTAAGTCAATGCTTTGGCAGGTGTTCATATTTTGTGGAAAGATCTATCTTCCAGCTTGCTAATGAATGACCAAGCAAGTCCCTTGATAGTTAATAATATTGCTTAATTGCCACAGTCAGATAAAGCTGCCATCTAATTTATTGTTATTCTGAGCATCTAAACACTAGAAGAATGATAAGCCATGAGAAAGCCTTATGAGGTGGGTGGTTAGTGGAAGTCATTGCCTGCAGTTTTATACATTTCTTTCTCTAGCAGATGATCTTTCTAACATTTCCCCCCTTTGGCTGAGAAATAGACATGTGGTCATGTCCCCCCCTGCTGCCCCCACTTCCAGTAAGCAGCTGTTTTCAAAATAATATTGTGGCAGTAAATCTGCATTATATGAGAAACTCTGGTTTAAACATGCTTCAAAATGGCTTTTTGTAGTCTCTTTGCTGGCTCGTGCTTTCTTCTTCCCAAGACGCCCCATGGTAGTGTTATCTCAGAAATGTCCTGAGAAGATATCAAGAAGTCTTCCCATTGGACTCTTTTAACCCCTTCCTGTCGGCTGTTAACCCCTTCCTGCGACCTGTAATTGGTTACCCTGTGAATCCTCCTAACCCTATAAATGTAATCCCCCCCAACAATAAACTCACTCTTGCTTCCTCTCCACGTCCTGTTTGCTGTCTCTGTGCCTGCCATGGGACCGCGTGGGTGGGGAGAGGGGAGAGCACCTCTCCCCTCCAGGCTCAGGACCTGAAGAAACCCCTGGTGCTGGAGTTCCCCCTCCCTATCCACCTCAGCCGTCCGAAATGGTTCCTCAGATGGAAATGGAACTAGAACTGGTGCGCCCCACACCATGTGGGGAAAGAGATCCAGATAATATGTCTTCCCAAGGCACTGCACAGCCAAGATTTTCTTCCTGGGTCTGTGTTTCCATAGTGTGCTAGAAAAGGATGTTGTGTTTTCCTGCATACACCTAATGGAACATAAATGAATCCACAAATGTGTGTCAGTCAAACCTCTGGACTGTATATAGCTTTTCAGCACGGATGGAAGAAGTGCAGTGCTGTGCAGAGTATGCTGCAAAGGGAAAGATTGCCCATCTTGGCAATCGGCTGATTTCATCCAAGTGATCATCAACAAAAGACACAAACTTCATTTAAGGAGTAAATGACTTGAGAAAAAAAAGCTCTTTGCAGGTGACAGAATGGATGAAGGAATAGTGTGTGACACAAAAACCTGAATCCAACTCTGTCAATCCTGCAGTGGGACAGAACTTGGTTGTAAGCCAGTTTAACAAAATTTTCTTATAGTGCCATGTTCACTTGACAAGTAAAATCCCAGTGCTTCCTGTCCAGGAGTGAACACAAGTATTCAGGGTAAATACCAAGACGAATGTTAGGTTTTTCCTTATCAAATTAAGGATAAATCTTGTATATATGTATAGTACATACATAGTACTATGCCATATAGGAGGACTTTGTCCATGCTCAGGACTATTTCATTAATTACTTGGTTTTGTCTGGGAATTAATGGAAAAGAGATTCATGGGGTTTTCCACTGTATGTGCTATTAAGCTGTCTGGAGACAGTTATGGCCTTTTTCAAATCTGCATCCCTCTGACAGTAGTAAATTCCCGTGTCACCGCTCAGGAGCAAGTAGACAACAGAGGTGAAAAATTATGCTAATGAATTGCAATAACCTGTCCCTTTTTATGAGAGTGCTTATGCATAAGATCCTGAATCCAAAGTGTTGTATGTATTACCTTGTACAGCTTTTCATTGGTAAACTGTAGCAAGTAAACACAGCTAGCAGTTAAATACAGCTTTGTACTGCTGAAGAGGCCCTTTGGAACAAAGTGAAGTATATGGGTAAAATTGTTAAAGCGTTAGATAGGGTTCTCAGGTTACCATGGTTACTTGAAAAATTTGCATTGTATCATAGATTATGATGCATAGGGGATGAAGTAGCCAAAACAACTAGGAAGTCCAATGCATATAAACTACATTTCCAAACCACACAGCATTGACAAATAGAAAGACAGATAGCTCGGAATATTGGCTGCTGACAAATATATGAATCAATGAAGAGAGGCCTGAAGGGGATTTAGAATATATGTCATTTGAAATCCTGCATTATTTTGGAGTTACAATCTTAATTTTTAAAGACAAATGAAAGAAAAAAAGGAAAGAAAAGAAAAAACCTCAGTAATGATTTTCCCTAAGCTCTTTCTGGTGTTGAAATCTGACATTTGGCTGTGAGACCTTCAACAAAGAAGGTTGATGAAACATGGATAATACATTTCGTGCACTTAGGCTGGCAGTATCACTTATACTGGAAGCAGTTTATTCCCATGGAAACCTATTTGCATTTGGGCCAGAAGTGACTTTTTCCCCCTCTATTAGCACTGCTGATGTTTTAGCATAATATAATTGCTTTATATTGACAGCAGATTCAAAAAGTATTTTTAAAATGTTGAGTAGCTGAGCATATGTATAATGGAGATGTAGTCTATGCAGTTTTTCTGTGCAGTTTTTCTGTGCAGGATGGAGGCATGTTGCTGAAAAATGCAAGGCAGCTTTTGATCTTCTATTATTTATCCCTAGAAGAAAGAAAAAAAAATAGTTAAGATCTGTTTATCCCAAACAAATTTTTTTTTATACAGGTGACAAAAGAACTGAAACAGTATGACAATAAAATTATAGAGTGCAAGTTTGAGAACAACAGCTGGGTCTTCATGCGACAGAGGATAGACAAAAGCTTTCCAAATGCCTACAGCACTGCCATGGGTGAGTAGAATAATTTGCTTTAAAATTTTCTCAGGCTGAAATTTTAAAGTTTTAACCCCATTCTGGTTTAAGGAGGAAAAGCACTCTGTGTTCTCATTTCTAGTTTGAGTCCTGGCTTCCCAAAGTTATTATAGTAATGCCTCATTTTACAAATGCTATGTCAGCATTAGCTTTTATATATAGCACAAATCCTTTGGCTGCAGGGTTATTTGGGGAAGTCAATTAAACCAATACTCTGATTCAGTATTTAATGGATAACACAGAAGCAAGTGCCTAAGTCTTAGTGCCGACCCTTAGTAGAACTGCAAACACTTGAATAAAGACAACTTTAAGTGGCAGGCCATGCCTTTTAAGTCAGAGCCAAGAAAGTTTGTATTTACAATAGCATTACAACAACAGTTAACTAGCTAAGTAGTTAAGTTAGCTAGTTGCTGGGATGTAGTGGAAACTGGCACACTAGGAGTGGCATTTGTTGAACAAAAAATCCACTAGAATTCCACCTCTATTTAAAATGCTAAAACCATTATTTGGAGGATGGGCTAGAAAATTAGTAGGAGAAAAATGTCATCTTAGGTTTCAACAATAGTTGTAAAACNCAAGTGTTATCCCATGCAGGAATGACCTGAGAAGATATCCTGAGGTGTTCTCATTGGCCCCTTTTAACCCCTTCCTCTTGGTTGTTAACCCCTTCCTGTGACCTGTAATTGGTTACCCTGTGAATCCTCCTAACCCTATAAATGTAACCCCCCCAACAATAAACTCACTCTTGCCTCCTCTCCATGTCCTGTGTGCTGTCTCTGTGCCTGCTCCTAACCCTATAAATGTAACCCCCCCAACAATAAACTCACTCTTGCCTCCTCTCCATGTCCTGTGTGCTGTCTCTGTGCCTGCCATGGGACCGCGTGGGTGGGGAGAGGGGAGAGCACCTCTCCCCTCCAGGCTCAGGACCTGAAGAAACCCCTGGTGCTGGAGTTCCCCCTCCCTATCCACCTCAGCCGTCGGAAATGGTTCCTCAGATGGAAATGGAACTAGAACTGGTGCGCCCCACACCATGTGGGGAAAGAGATCCAGATAATATGTCTTCCCAAGGCACTGCACAGCCAAGAGTTTCTTCCTGGGTCTGTGTTTCCATAGTGTGCTAGAAAAGGATGTTGTGTTTTCCTGCATACACCTAATGGAACATAAATGAATCCACAAATGTGTGTCAGTCAAACCTCTGGACTGTATATAGCTTTTCAGCACGGATGGAAGAAGTGCAGTGCTGTGCAGAGTATGCTGCAAAGGGAAAGATTGCCCATCTTGGCAATCGGCTGATTTCATCCAAGTGATCATCAACAAAAGACACAAACTTCATTTAAGGAGTAAATGACTTGAGAAAAAAAAGCTCTTTGCAGGTGACAGAATGGATGAAGGAATAGTGTGTGACACAAAAACCTGAATCCAACTCTGTCAATCCTGCAGTGGGACAGAACTTGGTTGTAAGCCAGTTTAACAAAATTTTCTTATAGTGCCATGTTCACTTGACAAGTAAAATCCCAGTGCTTCCTGTCCAGGAGTGAACACAAGTATTCAGGGTAAATACCAAGAAGAATGTTAGGTTTTTCCTTATCAAATTAAGGATAAATCTTGTATATATGTATAGTACATACATAGTACTATGCCATATAGGAGGACTTTGTCCATGCTCAGGACTATTTCATTAATTACTTGGTTTTGTCTGGGAATTAATGGAAAAGAGATTCATGGGGTTTTCCACTGTATGTGCTATTAAGCTGTCTGGAGACAGTTATGGCCTTTTTCAAATCTGCATCCCTCTGACAGTAGTAAATTCCCGTGTCACCGCTCAGGAGCAAGTAGACAACAGAGGTGAAAAATTATGCTAATGAATTGCAATAACCTGTCCCTTTTTATGAGAGTGCTTATGCATAAGATCCTGAATCCAAAGTGTTGTATGTATTACCTTGTACAGCTTTTCATTGGTAAACTGTAGCAACTAAACACAGCTAGCAGTTAAATACAGCTTTGTACTGCTGAAGAGGCCCTTTGGAACAAAGTGAAGTATATGGGTAAAATTGTTAAAGCGTTAGATAGGGTTCTCAGGTTACCATGGTTACTTGAAAAATTTGCATTGTATCATAGATTATGATGCATAGGGGATGAAGTAGCCAAAACAACTAGGAAGTCCAATGCATATAAACTACATTTCCAAACCACACAGCATTGACAAATAGAAAGACAGATAGCTCGGAATATTGGCTGCTGACAAATCTATGAATCAATGAAGAGAGGCCTGAAGGGGATTTAGAATATATGTCATTTGAAATCCTGCATTATTTTGGAGTTACAATCTTAATTTTTAAAGACAAATGAAAGAAAAAAAGGAAAGAAAAGAAAAAACCTCAGTAATGATTTTCCCTAAGCTCTTTCTGGTGTTGAAATCTGACATTTGGCTGTGAGACCTTCAACAAAGAAGGTTGATGAAACATGGATAATACATTTCGTGCACTTAGGCTGGCAGTATCACTTATACTGGAAGCAGTTTATTCCCATGGAAACCTATTTGCATTTGGGCCAGAAGTGACTTTTTCCCCCTCTATTAGCACTGCTGATGTTTTAGCATAATATAATTGCTTTATATTGACAGCAGATTCAAAAAGTATTTTTAAAATGTTGAGTAGCTGAGCATATGTATAATGGAGATGTAGTCTATGCAGTTTTTCTGTGCAGTTTTTCTGTGCAGGATGGAGGCATGTTGCTGAAAAATGCAAGGCAGCTTTTGATCTTCTATTATTTATCCCTAGAAGAAAGAAAAAAAAATAGTTAAGATCTGTTTATCCCAAACAATTTTTTTTTTATACAGGTGACAAAAGAACTGAAACAGTATGACAATAAAATTATAGAGTGCAAGTTTGAGAACAACAGCTGGGTCTTCATGCGACAGAGGATAGACAAAAGCTTTCCAAATGCCTACAGCACTGCCATGGGTGAGTAGAATAATTTGCTTTAAAATTTTCTCAGGCTGAAATTTTAAAGTTTTAACCCCATTCTGGTTTAAGGAGGAAAAGCACTCTGTGTTCTCATTTCTAGTTTGAGTCCTGGCTTCCCAAAGTTATTATAGTAATGCCTCATTTTACAAATGCTATGTCAGCATTAGCTTTTATATATAGCACAAATCCTTTGGCTGCAGGGTTATTTGGGGAAGTCAATTAAACCAATACTCTGATTCAGTATTTAATGGATAACACAGAAGCAAGTGCCTAAGTCTTAGTGCCGACCCTTAGTAGAACTGCAAACACTTGAATAAAGACAACTTTAAATGGCAGGCCATGCCTTTTAAGTCAGAGCCAAGAAAGTTTATATTTACAATAGCATTACAACAACAGTTAACTAACTAACTAGTTAAGTTAGCTAGTTGCTGGGATGTAGTGGAAACTGGCACACTAGGAGTGGCATTTGTTGAACAAAAAATCCACTAGAATTCCACCTCTATTTAAAATGCTAAAACCATTATTTGGAGGATGGGCTAGAAAATTAGTAGGAGAAAAATGTCATCTTAGGTTTCAACAATAGTTGTAAAACGATAAAGAAGGAAAACAAATGAAAAGTGGGGTTATATCCCTGCAGAATTGTGAGACTTTTATGTTCATCTACCAAAAAATATTTTCCCAAATACTGCAAATTAAATGATATTTACTTTCAGGTGAAGTGTAAGAGTTTGAGAAGTGTGTGCAAGGCTGAATAACAATAGCCACGCCGATGCTTAAATTTGTTTAGTTTCAAAATGAAATTTAATCACTTTTAAGACCATGCTAATTACTAGGGCATGCACAGATGATGTAGGATTTTCTCTGAACCCTTCTACTTGTATTTCTGCCTGAGCAGTGAGTAGATTTTCTTGAATAAACACAATGTGGTCATTTTACCAGGAGATAAGAAATCTGTTGGCACCTTAGTGGACCTGCACAATGCAGCTGAAATGCTTGCTGAGTAGTCTTGTAGTAAAGGAGGAATGTGCCACAAAAAAGTACAACATCTCTTTGTGACCATGACCTAAATTTCTCTTCTCTGTTTCACCTTAGTGTTTTAATAGTTTGTTTTCCTTGGAGTGTTCTCTTCTTTGATGAGTAGCATATTCTTCTTTCCTTCATTCTTAAGAGCATATGTATCTGCCCCTTTTCTCTCTCATTTTCTCCATTTGCAGATCAGTTATGTTATTCCTGACTCTTTTCTACCAAAATATAATGAACTTCCTAAAAATTAAAATTAAAAGAAAATGAAATGCTACAGGAAGAACTTTTTTGTGAGAAATATTTCAGTTTTTCCATAGGAATTTTCAAAACAGAAAGTTCTCTTTTGGCTTTAAATTTTCACTTTTGACCATTTATCAAAATTTCCAGAAGTTGTACTTTCTTATTTGAGACTTCCATTGTCCCCTTCTCTAGATCCTATCTCACCCATTTGCTATTTCTTGATGAAAAATACTATTTATTTTTCCCTATGGTTGAAATAGCAACAAAATAAGGATCTGTCTGTGTCTTGCTTTTGGACTTCGATACTTTCAAATTAAAAAGAGAAGGACTTTTTGAGTGACTTTTTGATTAAACTAGGGCAGCTCTTAAAAGTTGATATAGATCTATACCAGCTGCCTTGTGGCACAAATTCTGTTCCTAAACTACTGGTAATCATAATGTTTTCCAAATGCTAAAGTCAAATACAATGCAACTCCTAAAGCACCTTTTCACCAAAAATAATGAGATAATTATAAATAATGTTAGGAAAGTGTTTTATTAATCATAAAGTAATCCTTTGAATGATTCTGGAATTGTGCAGGAAAGAGAGGAATGCTTTTGAGTCATTGTTATTTGTAACAATGCTATACTGTAAGTACATTTTAAGGAGTCTTAATGTTGTTTGGTACTCTAGGATGTCAGTAGATTGTTTTGCATGGAAATTGCATCTGTCCTTACATGCTATCAATTATCCTCTAATCATTTTGTGCTTTCTTCCAAAATAGTTTTAGGAATTTTTTTCTCCTTATTTTTCTCCTCTCCTTATCTCGGTAGGATTAATTAGGGGAATATAAAGTTACATAGGAAAAGTATTAAAAATTTGTTTTAAGTGAAGCAAGCCTTTTTATTTGTTCCATGAAGTCCAATGGGCCATTACTTAGAAACTGTGACCTGGGCAGTCACATTCAGTACTCCAGGGGTGCTTGTACGTGTGTACCTTGGCCACTGCACAACACCGTGGCCGCTTCTCCATCATGTGGTCTGGTGTGCTAGACATGCTGCTTGCTTGGTGTCAAGTTTTTCTGTCCCATGAAGGTATATAGGTTAAAAAAAAAGGACTGTGCATTGCAGGTTTGTGGTATTTGTAGGATTTACTGGTGACAAAAAATAAGTTACCATAATTCAGAGGTCTTTGATAGTAGGCCTGTCTTGTTTCTAGCTACTTGTATTTGATGCATATTTTAAAACCATGTCTCACAAGGCCTTTGCTGCTGTTGCTTGCCTCAGTAGGAGGTCAGTTCTTGGTGGTTTTATAGTTGCTCCATGAAGTCTTACACACACAACAGGCCTTTTGCTAGTTTTAGAAAGAGAGATTCCCATGAGCATAAGACCCATGACACTGCTTTGCTCTCTGGGGGACAAAGCAGAGATTCGTGACTCCTGACACAACCATCTTGTGAAAGTGTGTGTTTAAGGCTGAATACTCGAGCCAGAATATGTTATTTATTTTGCAAAGAAGGGATAAAATTACTGAAGTGCCAACTACAACAAATTGGTTTAGTAACTTGAGAATGTGCTCTTTGTTCCCAGCTGTATGCAACAGCATCCAGAATCCAGTCACGAAGGAGATGCTGTTTGAGTTCATTGACAGATGTGCAGCAGCTTCTCAAGGACAGACACGAAAACACCACCTTGATCCTGACACTGAACTTATGCCACCCCCACCACCCAAAAGGCCACGTACTATAACATAAGGCCATGGTCTCAGTGGATAGTGTGTTTACAGTTCTGCAGAAGGTGATATGCAAGTGTGAAGGCTGGAAAAAATGAAATCTGAATTGCTGTAAATAATTGTGTGTGTTTTTTGAGTTTGGTTTTTGTTTTGTTTTGTTTTTCCAAATTCCACATACAAATGGACATTGTTTTGTAACTGCTAAATTCAACTGTACTTTGTGGTATTTGAAGAATAAATTTCCAAAGGTTTAGACAAGAACCAAGTACAATGAAGTCAGTGGAAAGCTGCCTTGTTTATATATGGATCTCTTTTCACCTTTAATTTATAATGTCAGCAATCTGGAACTGAGGAAACATTGGGATGCTGTACTTTTTAGAAGCTGTATTTAAAAAAAGCAGAAGTGTTTTTTTACTATTGTTGTTCAACTGGTTGTGATTTGTCACCCATAGTATAACTGATCATAGTTTCCCTGCATTTCTGAGACTTGTGTTTAACAGCAAACAGCAATGTTGTTTGTGCTCTCTGTTGATTGAAAACTAAGCCGCCTTAGATCACTCTAATTTCAAAATTAGCTGGGTTTTCGTTGTTGAAATATTAAGAGGTGAATCCTTCTTGTAAATAGCATCCCTTTGAAAGGGAATGTGGTGGGTGTTTGCTTTTTCCCCATGTTTGAACCTAACGCCAAATGTATAGTGGGCCGATTTTAGCTTTGCCTTTTTAAGTTTATCTGTAGATGAGAAATATACCAAATCCTTAGTATTAAGGTCTCTGTTAAAGAGACTTTTTAGTACAGGGCTTAGTTCTCCACAGTGATACTATTGTAAATACTCCTAAAAAGTACACATCACTGTGATATGCAAGAATAATAAGCAGTGCTAATAATGATGTCTTGCATCCAGGCACAAAATGGCAGAAGAAATGCCAGGCAACTCCTTTGTAAAAGAGAAGGTAGTTTCAGTGGAAGAGAGCCACACTAAACCAGAGAGTCTCCTGGTTTAGGTAATTGCAGGACAAAAATAAATCATTTGGGGGTGGTGGATGAGTGTCCCAGGGAACAGGACACTAATTTTCAAACGTGTGGTTGGCTGTCCTGTGGTACTGTGCTCATCCTCTGGCTGACTTTCTTTCTTATCAAATGAAGAAGCGCATGAATGCCTTGATGGCTTTTGTTGCAGCGCAGTGGCAGATGTTCATAATATGAATTTTGAGAAGCTACCGTCTGGTTGTCTACAGGAGGAGTTGTTCTTTTCTGGGATTAATTGGAAACCAAATGCAGATTTTAAAGTTTACTGTACATTTATCAAGCAGGGATTGAATTGGCTCTTTGTATCATTTTCTTAGTGTGTGAGTCACCCATCCATCCATTCAGCAGTCTAATTAGTGAAGGTCATTGATTTGTTATAACTAAAATGCATTTCTGCTCAAATAAGCTTTCATGTTTGTAAGCAAAGTTTACTCCTGCATTTTTTTTTCTGTATGGAAACTTTACGACTATGCTTTGTGATGACTTCCCTAGTTGTTTCAACCTGTTGTATAAATGCACACGGCATCATTTCGATGGCGTTCCTGGCTTCTCTTTCTGGGATATTCCATATGTGTTTTAGAGAACTGAAGGAGTTATATAAGTTACTTTTTATACTACGATAAAACTTGAGGGGAAAATAATGTGTTCATCGAAGTTCTTTTTTTCAACTGTACATAGTTTCTGCACATTATCTATAGAAAAATATTAAATCACCTATGCAAGGTTGCAAAATGATCTCTTAAAAAAAGAGCCTTATTAATTTGATGTGAAAACCTATGCATCCTCTGTGCATCTTGCATTGAAACACACAGTCAATTATTTCTTTACTCAGTATAAATAATTTCCTGCAAATTATACTTGTCATTCAGATTGTCATAACATACACTTTGTCACTGATCTTCATGGCTTATGGCAATTGCAATGTGTATGATGATTCTAGCCTTCTCTGTGAGGTTAGGACATTTCATTTTTGTAGGGATGTGCCTGGGTTATTTCTGTCTTTCCCCTTCCCAGCCCTTGCATCTTGTATTTCAACAAGACCTGGCTTCTGGTTTATCTTTTTTTTCCAGAGCTGCAGCACTGCAAGCTGTCTTCCATGTGCATTCCACCAAGTCCATGAATGTGTTGTGGCCCTTGTATTTTGAAAGTGTCTTTTTTTATACTCTCAGCTTGAAATGGATATTTTGGAAGAGTAATGACTCTGAGAAGGTTTAGAGCTCCATATGCACGTTTGATTGTCAAACTTTTCTTGCACTGTGACCTGTAGCTTTTTAGGGAGGTCAATTGCCTTTGCTTTTCTGGAAGAAGAAGCTCCTGAGGAAGGGTTGAATGAAGAACCTGGTGAAAACAAATAGACTTTCACTTGGACCAGGTGGGTTTAATGCTGTGAGAAACACAAAGGTCCTTTCTCTGTTACTAGATATTCAAGAGATTGAAGCTAAAAAGGCAAAGAAGAATCCGTGCCAGGAAAATAATGATGACAAAAAAAAACCCCTGACTTGTCTATTCTTTGGTGTACAGCATGAATTCATCCACTGTTTTGTCATTTGCTAAATATATAATTAAAATTTGGATTCAGTGGAGTTTCCAAAAAATATAAGTACATTCCTCTACAAACCATGTATTAAGTATTTTAATAAAGTCAATGGTTTAAAATACTTTTCCTAAAGATGTGTTTGCTTTTGATGCCTGCGCTTTCCTGGTACCAGTGCAAGCCCCAGGATACCACAGTGTTATTGCTATTGCTGTTCTGTCCTCCAAGAAAATGAACCACACTTTTCAGAGGTCAGTGGCTTTTCTCTCAGGTAGGAGCCCCCCTCTGGTGGTGGCCATGATCCATTATGCCATTTTTAAGTACAATTTGCTCTTCCTGCAACTAGAACCAGAAAGAAACCAAATGGTGCCTGAAGTAACTATTTTATCACAGGCTAATGTTATGTAGCTTATCCATTCAGTGTTAAATGCAGCTGCATGAAAAAGTTGTGCAAGAGGTCTGCACAAGTCTTTCCCGATGATTTATCATTCAACATGACCCTAGAACTGGTAACCCACCTGCCTGGACCAACTCCTGGATTCGAGTTGTAATAAGGCAGTTTCCTTTTACAGGTTGTAACTGTCTAGCTGGTATTTTTCAGGAACTAAAAAACCCATCTTGATTTTTGAAATTTCCATGTAAGATCCCACCTCCGCTCCTGGTATGTTCTTGTTACGTGTGCAATTCCTGTGGTGCTTGTCTCAACCGTCTCTGACTTTGCAGTGTTTGAGTGCAAACGCAAACCAGATCTGGCATTTGAGCGTGCCAGGAGAGGGATGGTAACTTCTCTAACCCCTCCTCAGTGCTCCTCTCCGTATGCTTTAAGGAGGGAGGTTGATGCGCCCGGGCCAGTGCGTCACATTGTGTAGTTTGTGTTGGCTTGCATGTTCTCTGGAGCAGTCCTTCAGAATTCCCACTTTTCAGCATGGCAGTTCCCTGGTTCTGTGCCTAAGAGGTGTGACTTTATATTCTCATGATATGTAGGGCTTAATTGTCTCTTACGACCTCAGAGTATTCACAAAGGTGATGGCACAGCAAGCTGCTTTCCTAGGATTCATCTATAGAATGAGAGCCAAAGTCAGGTTTGTTTCTCTTGCATGTCTCCTGCAGATTTCTGTCTGTCCCACAGTACTTCCCCTCAATTCTTTTTCAATGAATATGATGTATCATTTTATGTTACTCCCCTGTGCTATTAGGATTTTGTTGTCAAAGTGTTAAATGTTTTTATTTAGGGTAAATTTCATAGCATCCAAATTCTTGCAGTAGTCTGTTAAATTTATAAGGTCATTAAAAATATCGAATTAGTTGGTCAAGAGCTACTTATTTTCCATTTATTATATTACTTTCCTTTGGACCTCTAATCAAATCCTAAATCCAGGCAATTCTGTTAGCTTGAGTGGAAGTAACATTTGGCTGAAATGCCTTAAAAGTAGCCAGACTGCTTTCCTCCTACACCTTGCCTGGGAGCTGCTGCACCTTTGAAGGCTCACAAACCCTGCAGGGGTTAGATTTCACCTGTATCCCTTTGTTTTCAGTGTCAAATTTCTACCCTCTGCTTACAGCATAGTTCTTCAAGCTTGTGTTGCTCCATTACACCTACCTATCTGCTTTTCCAGTTGTCCCACCATCAGATGTGAGACTAAGAGAAACCTGTTCCCTGTGGCTGACCCTCCCTTCATGTTCTTTGAGGGCAGTCACTCCAAGACTGTATGCTCATCCCTGTATGACACCAGCCTTGAGAATTGATGGGTAGGGCAGTACTGTCCCTGTAAGTCATGCTTGCAGAGGGAAATCAAAGCAGCATCTGCCAGCTGTGACAGTATTCACCATATGAGCAAGGAACCTTTTTTTTCCCTTCCCTCCCTCATGACCATCTCCCTATTTTCATGTACAAACAAAGGCAAGACATACTCTTTGCACTGACATCTGGATAAATTAGTTAATGTTTGCAGTGGGAGTATAGGTTAGTGCTCTTTCTGCTTCCCTGGTGAGAGTCTGCTGAGCTTTTGCAGAGATCTGTAGGACTGAGGCTGGAGGTTGATTGAGATATTTACAAAACAGTTTTCCCTCAGTCGGGGCTCCTTTTAATCTGGTTTATTTCAATCCATAGTCAGCAGTAGAGGTGGGGGTGCATGAGCACAAACCTTTCAGTGATGTTGGTGCATCCAGGAGTGTGAAAATGTGGAAGACAGTGAACTTGATGAGGGAACAGTAATAATAGTTTTTTCAGTGTTGTAAAGAAACCTAAAGTAAAATCTAAATGCAGCCTGTTTCCACTTCTATTAGAAAGCACTGGATGTAAAAATAATAGATATTTTTTAATAAAATCAAATTATAGTCAAATTGACCCCCATGATGGAAATTTATTTAATCAGAAGTACTGCTCATCTCCTCTTTCTCCCTCTTCCTCCTCCACCCTCAGTATCTTTGTGTCTCTTTGACTAGCAGAAAGCACACAAATTGGGTTCAGGAGCATTCATCTATGATACTTTGGGAAAATTAAATTTTTATTAACTCTTCTACTCAGAACTTCCTCTAATGTGGGAAGGCAATAAGATTATATTAAATAGGTCTGTATAAATGCCAAGTATGTAACACTGGAAGAACAGTATTTTGTTAGTATCACAACATACTTCAAAGAGTTTCTGAACTAATATGATCATCAATGGATGGGAAACTTCAAATAGTAAAAAATTCCATTTGAAAAGGTAAGATGATTCAACAGAAGAAGATTGGAAAAAGAGTATAGACTGAGCTGTGGGTTTGGGAGGGGATGCTGAGTGTTTCTGTGGCCAGCAAATCAGCAGTGCAAGGAGATACAGTGGGAGCGACTGGAGACCAGGCAGCAATGCAGAGGACACCATGCAGATGCTACAAGTTCGGTCTTGTGGAGGAAAAGGCATGAAAGGCAGCCAGGACTGGTGGTAGATGGTGTACCAAAGAGGAACAGAAGAGGTAGGATAATGGTGAGGTGGTGCTGGGAACAGGGAACTCCAGTGGAAAGATGAGAGGGGTGCAGACATTAGTGATGCTGAGAAATGCGGCTTTTTACACAAGAAAAGAAGATGGTGACTAGAGGAGGCAGAACAAGTGAAGGCAGCAAGGGCTGTTGTGAGGGATGAGGACCTACCCTTCAGCCAGGAGACTCAGATAAACTACTACCTCTCAAGAGGGCCAAGAATCAAGAACCAAAGTGTACAGGCTGAGGTCCCAGAAGAGCAGAGGAACAGGTGAACCATTTTTCTTTTCTTAAAAGTTACACTGTTCCTGAGCTCCAAAAGCTTGGGGGTAGAATTATGTACTCAGGCATATGCATGCTCCCAGATCATTGGGAATAGTGGATATGGGAGGCACATCCCTGTATCACAGCACAGGGGCATGGGGACACTTTTGAACCCTTTTTAGGTAAATCAGTGCTATATAAACGCATGTGCAGTGCCGGTTACAGATTTTAGTATTGCAGCAGCTGGGTATGTCCTTGGCCTGCATGGTGAAGGCATGAGTTGGGGCATGTGGAGCCCACTTTCCTCTTACCTCATATCCTGCCGATAGAAATATGTATGTTTTACTTGTGTACGTATTAATTGAGGCTAAAGGACTGAGTAGACTCCAGGACTGGAGAGGTAAGAGAATAAGTACCAGGCAGCTGCCTCTGCTAAACACTGTTCTGGTGAACTCCAGAGTAAGAAGCTTCACAAACAGGCCATAACCATACCTATGCAGTAGTTCTGATCAAGTGGACCGTGAGGGAAGCAAGTCTGCTGAGAGCCCTAGAATTACAGGGATGAGGGGGGAGATACAGAGTGACACACCAGGAGGGCAAAACCAGAAACATGTCTCTCTCCAGGGTAAACAAAAACTCTGACTTATAATGAAGTAAGATAAGAATAGAAAAACAATCTTAGTTTGAATTCCCCCTGTCAGTTTGCTTGGCAGCTGATGCTGTTTCATTGTACTTATAATCTTCTCCTTTGGTTCAGTTTATAGACTATTGTATGCAACATCTTTTTAATGAAGAATTCTGGTTTGACAACATGGAGGTTTGAGACTCATAAAATAACTGCTTGGAAAGCATTAAGGAGCAAAACAAGTCTCTTTCCTCTATCAGGCAGTGAAAAGCATCTCTGAAAGGTTTCTGGTCTTTAAAGCAGTGGGCTCCTGGAATAGTTTACTTTCTTCTGCTATGGTAGTTTGTTCTTTTAAAAGAAAAGATTTAGTATGTTACTCTTTGGCTGATAAATCAATTGTATGAAATCAATGATAATTTTGCTGCCAGGTAATACTTACCCGTGTGAGTCAGTGACCTGCTGGTATTCTGCAAAAATAATCTACAGCAGATAAATGCTGAAGTTTGAAGCAGTTGTGGTCGGCTTTGTGCTTTTCACCATTTGCTGCTTACATCAAAGCTGTTTTATCCCTGAAACTAAGACTAGCAGCTGGCCATTTGCTTCCTCTTCTGAACGTCAAGCAGTAAAACACAACCTCCTTTGGTTCTGGTGTCACAGCCAAGTAATTTTTCAAGAGTGCACGTAGCTAAATGAGGATGGTGATTTCCTGTTGCTGAGCCTGGTGCACCCATTAGAAGTGGTGCTGGACTCTCCCTCTGCATGGGACAAACTGCCTGGTGCAGTCTCCAAGGCACAGTGAGAGCAGTGTGTTAGGCAAAAGGCTGGCATTGCACTCTTCTTCTCAAATATCCAAAATTAACCTTTTGACATATGTATCCAGCCCAATCCCCTCCAGCATTAGGAACAGTAAAAGTTCAAAATGGCTTGAAACTGTTATTGACACTCCCTTCCTGTGGCTTATCTTGTACTGCTGGCTCTGCAGGGAAGGTCTTGTTCTGTGCTCCCTACATCCCTGTCCCCATCAGGGAAGATGGAGAAGGCATGCACTGCTACTCCTGCAGCACTGTAGCTGCATGTGCGCATGCTCACCACCTCTCTTTTCAAAGGGGCTTCTAGTTTAACTACAGAATTGTGCTGGGGATGGTAATGAACTTGGAGCAGTGCAAGGACTAGAGAGCCTGGATATGGCCTTTCCCCCTAAGTATTGCCCTCTCCCTAAGCGCAACTGTTTCCACCATGACCTTACAAGAGTGTTGTCCCATGGAGGTGAGCCGAGACATTTGGACACTGCCAGGCATGTGTGTGTTTCCCCACTGCACAGCTTTTGACTGCACAGCTTGGTAATGCTCTTCAGTCCCCCAGACCAGGGCTCAAGACTTTACAGAAGAAAGACACAGGTGTCTGAAAGGGGTGCTTTAGTCTGATGGGGTGGTAAAATACCCATTTCCCTTTCCCCAGAGAACACCACTTTATCAGCAGGGAAGGCAAGTTGGTCCCAGGGCAGCAAGGGAGGCCATTTAGCTCTAGTGAGAGGTGAAGTGTGTGACTGAGTCATCCTGACTAGTGGAAATGGGCTGACAGTCTGTCAGTAACAAACATGCAGGCACACAGTTCTGAAGCAAAAGGAAGTCACTATTAGCTACAGCTTTGTAGTTACTAACTCCTGTAGCTCTTGTATCTCTTCAATTTACAGGAACCACAAAGCCCTGGACACAGAGTAGATGCACAAGTACTAGGGCCTTATGTATGTGTGTGTAATAAGTGTTGTCCCTTTGGAGTCTGTCTGTGCCACTGATGCTTCCTGATGCTTACAGAAAATTAGAGACACACTCATTAAGATTTGGTCATGCTGGCCCAGAGCTGCGAAGGAGTGTTCACGAGGCTTGCAAAAAGGGAATGAGAACAGCAACCTGTGTCACTGGGACTCCTCACCATATTCATGGAGAAAAGAGTTTAGCCTGTGTGTCCATGTCTCTGTTGAGGACTGTGCAGCAGATACCAAAAGCCTGGAACATCTGCTAATGATAACTTCAAAGAGGAAAAATAATCAGCTCTTGCTAAGTATGAAATTCAAAATTTACTACATTATGTAGTAGCTCCTGTTCAATCCATAGGCAAAATATTTTCTGAGTTTGTGGAGATTTGACAAAAATACCCATTCCATAAAGCCAGTTGTGAGCACAGAACAGTTCTGCTTTCACACACAGTTTTAGGAAGGAAAACAGAACAATTCCTGTCCAGGCAGCTGGGTTATGAAAACTGACAGAGCATTGCCTGTGTGAAGAGAGTTTCGATGATGCACAAGGGACTGGTTAGTGTATAATATGCAAATGCAATTCTATCTGTGAGGCATTACAACTACAAAATGTCTCACAATTATGCTCTTTTCTCAAGAAGTAATTTCTTACTATGGATTCCCCCCCCCCAAGCAACGGAGCTGACTTTCCCAAGTGAACTGTTGTTAGTCCTTTATTCTCTCTCCACTCTTTTGCTCTAGCATTTCCTAAAGCAAATGAACTAACCGCTGAGCGGACATCATCTCTTGCAATGTGCCTTAGAATCATAAAATAATTAAGGTCAGGGAGGACCTTTAAGATTGTCAAGTCCAGGTTTTTTGTGCTACAAAAAGCATGTGAGGACTGTTTGCTAACTAAATGCTGGCCAGGTAGTCTGTGGGGTAAATGGTGGTTGGCAATGCAATGTCAAGATTATCCACAAACACGATGTACTCTGCAGTAGCAACAGTCAGCAGAAAACCTTCCCTACACTTTTCCTAAGCTCTATTTTTTCCGCTTTGGTAACTGTGCCTTGAAAATGGCTTGCAATACTCCGTGCAAATTACTTCGGCCCAGATACTGGAAGTGTTAAGACTCTTGTTTTCAAGTTCCTGGACAGATTCTAAGTGACAATGGAAGTCAATTCACATCCAAAGAGTGCCTGTTGTTTGTTAAAAGAAATGCTGTCAGATGTGTCACATCACCTCCCTCCTACCCAGATGCAAGTAGCTTAGTGGAAAGATTCATTCTGAGGTTCAGGCTAGTGAACAGTGCTATGACCCCAGATGAAGATGACTTAAAACACAAGATTGCATGTATTATACTAGGCCATGGGATGCCAGCCAAGCCATTTTGAATAAGACATCAGCAATTTTGTTTATCAAATATAATGGAAAGTTTTGTTCAGACTTATTCAGAATGAACTCCATGATGATCATGTTGACATAAGTTTACACGGCAGAAGTTTTAGAAAGCAACAACCAAGGCCACTTCCAGGTAACTGAAGCGTATGTGTCACAGACTGGTCTTCTTTTACCTAACAGATGTGGCCCTCATGAAACCACAGGGGAGATGGGGATACTGTTTTCCCTTTTTTGGAGAAGGATGTCATACCGCAGCCATGCCAAATGAAACACCAAGCCTAGACTTAGAAAAGCGGACCACAGCTTGCATCACCACTGCTGCTGTGGCAAACCACACTAGTCCAGGGGCTCAAGAGGACAGGCAGCAACAAGTCTGTATGCTTCCCCAGGGACACACATGCCTGAACCATGACCTTGTGCACTTTTTGATGGCAATGTGCAGTTTTCTTTCAGTCCTTTACAGAGAAGCACATTTAGCGTGCTGCTGTTCAGTAAGGCACAGAAAGATGGGACCGGCTGAAATCTAGCCAAGTAATGGCTTTTGATACCTGTTTTTCAGGAGAAATACTAGCAAGTTACATGGAACAAACACCTGTCTAAAATAGCACTCAGGGAGCTCTCATGTTCACATCTTGTAGTGAAGTGAAGGCAATTCTGCTGCAGCGTGAGACAAAAGCAACTCACTACAGTCTCATTTGTGTTACCAGCCATGTCGGTGTCTCAGCTATCTGCTCATGCACAGGTGATGATATGTCCTCTAATGCTGTTTAAAGATCCCACGATATTTTCATAGAGTCACAGAATAGCTGAGGTTGGAAGAGACCTCTAGAGATTGTCAAGTCCCACCGCTTTCGAGGGTTACATTTGTCGTTGTTTAATTGCATAGTAAAAATGAAAAAGTGGCAGAAGAGGAACATTAAAGAGTTCTGTTCCTCATTAAAACAGGACAGCTAATGTACGTACAGTATGTTCAGTGATGGCCATTAACTAGTCAACAAATCATCATCCAGAATACTGCAATTACTTTCTAACAAAAATGAATGGCTGCTGTGCAGTGTTAGGGACAGCAGCCATGCCACACTGTGCACATACAGCACATACAGATTAAATCTGAAAGATAGCATCTATACAAGCTCATTGTGAATGTGCATTGTAGCTCAGAGTTCTCCAAGCCAATGATCTTTTAGAGATTTTTAATTGATCTCTCAGATACATTTGTTGGCAATAATGCTTAAAATAACATTGTGTGTTTCTGGAGTACCCCCATCCTAGGGTCACAAAGGTGGTGTAACTGGATTATGCTCCTCCAAGATGGTTCTTGTCCTGTTTTGAAAATGGGGATAAAAAGTCAGAGGTGTTACTACAGAATGCCATTTCCATGGCAAAACCTACTGCTGAGCCATGCTCCTGTGACAGAGTACAAAATTATCCTCCATGACAACCTAAAATTTTCTCCTGCATTTTTCCAAGGACATGAGGACTGTAGTACATACGCGTAGCGCCTGGAGTAATTAGAAGATGATTTTGCTAAAAATATCTCCAATTTCAGCCTTATATTTAAAACACTGTAATTTCCCAAATAGGAACCTAGCCTTATTCCTTCATAGCTGTCATCCTTAAATCATTGCCACATCTGACTTGCCCTAAATGGGAACTCAAAGCTTCTGGTGGCTCACAAAGACTACCTGTTTCTGTTTTGCTCAGTACTGAGGAAAAATCACTTGCTCCAGGTATAGGGAATTATTTAAAATCAAAACATAGTGATGTGAAGGTGAGATCTTCTGTTGCCCTATTTTGGTCTAGGGCTTTGATGACGTGAAGGAAGGAAGGAAGAAAGGAAGACCGTCATAAACAAGGTGACCGTGATGGATCCTTTTGAAAGGAAGATCATTCAACTAAGGTCAAGGTGTGATATTTTCTAAACAGGATCAACAGGACCTTACAAACATCCTGTTGAGCTGATCTAGTTTTGCTTGGTTCCTCCTCTAGTTCTCTGGATAAAGGAGAGTTCAGCTTCATGACATGTGACTGGGTATGGGGGTAGCATTTTCTATTGCTGTAACTTCCTCAGCGTATGTTCCAAAATGCTGGTGGGAAGATAGAATGATGTGTAAACTTAGATACAGGGAATAAGTGTTCTTGTTATAACTAGGAGGACTGCATACCAAATTGTCAGAATAAATGGTTGCCCAGACCATTGTTAATTCCCTAAACTTTCTGAAGATGAGAGTATCAGTCCCAACAAAGTGTGATTGCAGTCGATGTTTCATTTTAATGTTTCTTAGACAAATCTTTGGGTAATTTCTCAACCACATCTGTGCATAATGCAGAATTAATTTTTTTTTACAACCTTACTGAATTGCAAACTTCTGTGATGTGATACTAGGGTTATAGACTTCAATGGCATGGTTTTGTCTCTCTTTAAATACAGAACATAATTAAAACCTTTTTTGACATATTCTGTGTGTCTGTCTCTGCCTCTTATTTCACAAGTGAATCTTCTCTTCTCCGATGTACTTGGGCAGCTAATAATTCAAATAGCATTTCTGTCTCTTTCAAAAAAATAATGGAAAAAAATCCTGTTGTCAAAAGATTTTGTTGGTAACTTTAGATTGCAGATTGAGACTGGAAGCTGATCTCTGGGTAGGAAAGTTTTTTGCTTAGCACTCTGTGCTATAGACAAAACTGGTAATAAGTCACTCTAGTGAAGTGGATCAAATTTTGTTATAATAGAAGAAGCTGTCAGAAAGTGATAGGAATAACTCCTAAACTGACTGAAGACCTGGACGGAGTGTTTCCTCCCCCTGTTCTCCCATGCAAGTACTGCATGTGAGAAGAGGCTGTTTTGAAGTCTCTGAATCCTCTTGAGAAGCCTTTGATTTGCTGGATTTCTCACTGTTCTTCCTTTTGATTTGATAACCATCTAAGAGATTAAATTAGGACATTTGGTTTCCTCTGTGTAGCAGTCTGCATTTCAAAGGTAGATGGAAATAAACATTAGAAGGTATTACTGCACGCAAGCTGTATTTTTCTTTTGAAGTGATCACTAACAAGAGGAGATTTTATTGTTCTAGATATGAGTGTTCATTAGAGATGAGGGGGAAATGGTAGGACCCACAGGTTCCCTGTGTAAGTTGCTCTGCCAGCCTCTAGTAAGACATCTAACACTTTCTCTGCAGCTGTCACTGGATGGGGAGGATTTGAATAGTGACTTGCTGAGAAGCCAGCCATTGTGCTTCAGAGGCTGAGCTGAATGGATTTTTCACAAATGAGGGACTTCATAAAGAGTTTGATATTAATTTTTCCCCCTAAGCTGTATGATATCCTACTCTATGGCTTCCTATGATAAGAAGAGGCTTGGATGGTATAAAAATCCTTTTCTTACTCCATGTGGTCTCTAACTGAATGATTCATTTAGCCTCTTTGGCCTCAACTGACTTGACTGTTCCGGAAAGTACAAGTCATGTCCCTTCAGCCCCCCTCTGTAGGACTTCAGCCATCTAGAACCTATAGAAAACTTAACTTGATCCATGTTTGTATGGCCATAAAGTTTTTACACATTTTTTAAATAGACCAGGGATAGTACTGTGTTGTTAAAATTATCTTTCCTTGCTGCCTTGCCACAGGATTCACTTTCTGGAAATGACATTGTTGGCAATTGGACAGTGGAACTTTGGAAAAGTCATTAACAGACCCTACCCTTCCTGAACAAGTATCACCTTGCAAGCCATCTGCTTGGCTTGGAAAGATGTTGTTCTTCTCACAGGTCATCTGAGGATTTGAGAGTAAAAACAAAATAAAATCACACAGGCACAGCACATTGTGCCAGGCTAACAACAGATCTCTAGGAGTGCAACTCAGAGAAGTGATGTTGAGTGTGCAGGAAGCTGAGAGCACAGCTAGTGATGCTGTTCATAAATACTGAGGGCTCAGCCCTCAATGGGGCTCATTCATGCTCTTGCACAGAATGGTGGGATTTCTCATTAGCTGGGTCATTGCTGTTTGACCTTGTCCTATCCCCCCTCAACTCCTGAAACATTATTCTCATCCTAAGCATATACCAGACTGGAATACAGACCTTGTTTCAACTCTTCTGTTCTGAGTGTAATGCAAAGTATTCCAACACCTTTATTGTCTTCTTTTTGACGAATAATGAATTTATTCCCACCTTATCTGATATTTAAACAGTTCTCACCAGCTTGTGCTGCTGGTTAGTAATTCCAGACATTGAAGAAAGAAATACTAGATGTATGTTACAGTCTGTATGTTACAGTCTGAAATTTAAGCTCAATTTAGTTTAATTGTCCTTGATTTTATCAAGCATTCAAAATTACTGGTTCCATATGCAGAAAATAAATACATAGCAACTCAGAAATGTCTTTCTCGTCATGGTAGTGATTTTATAGAGTTTTCTGGTCTGCCAAACGATCTTTTCCTAGCACTGGATGAACATGGTTTGGGGTGATGATAATTTTTGTATTAGTTTGGTAATATTTCAATGTTCTCAGAAGAGGCAGGAGACTTGGAGACCTGTGCAGCTCAGATAGGATAAATGCATCCAGCTCAGTACTTAGTCTTGGCCTACGAGTGAAAGTGACATCCTCCCACTTTCTCTAAAACCATGTGGCCATTTCAGGCTCTTCTGGGAAGATTTTCCAGAGATAACCTGAAATTTGCGGTATTATTCTGTTCACTCTTCAATTCTACTGCTACAGAACCCAAGAGTGAGGGGAATGAGAAAGCAAGAAGTTGGAGGAGGTAGTTGTAAGAAGTGTTGTTTTTTTATTTTTTTATTATTTTTTGATCTTGTGTCTAGGAGCCCCCATCGTGGCTCAGGACCCATAGACAGAAGCCGTGTTGTGAAGAGCTCTCAACCTGCTCTAAGAAGGGAAGGAGGCTAGGTAAAAATAAAGTAGTGGTGCCATTGAAATGACATGGACTTTCACCACACTGTGTCAAGAGAAATCAGTGGATTCACCTTGATTTGCAGCAATGGAGGGAGAAATTGCATGTCCTGCCTCATGTACCAACACGAGTACCAAGCAGGCAGCAGGGAGTCTATGTTGTTTGGATGGATGTAGCTTCCTGTTGGAGCCTTCAGCCTCCTGGGTGCTCTGAAGCTGTCTGTAATATCAGTGGGAGATATGTGTCCTACCGGATCTTAATTTACACACTCTAAATCCTTTCTGCGCCTGACATCATCCTTTTGTTGCATCAGTGTCTAAGGTCATACAGCTGAATATGGCTCCAAGGCTACTGGAAGTTTTTCAACTTGCCAGAAGATTTTTAGGTCTTTTATCCTCCTTGTGTCCTAGCCCAGTCTCACGCTCCTTTGTGTGGTGTCTGACTGTCCATGCTGAGTCCATGCAGAGAGCATGTGCATGCAGAGTGTGTTGTACTTTCCAGAACCACCTGGCTCACTGTAATTTTTCAGACCTAGTCTGTTGCACAGCCCTTGCTCTGGTAGGATCTGAGGGAAAATGAAGGTAAGAAGCAGGCTCCTGGTACCTAAGGACTTCATGCACCCCCATTCTGGACACTATCCTTCCCCCAAGCTCCCCAGACCCGAGGAGGGAGCAATGTAATAAGTACCTGTGGTGGCAGCAGACTGCCATCTGGGAGCTCTCCTTCTCCGGGGCCTCCTGGTCAGTTGACCATATCTGGGCCATTATGTAATGGCAGACGTGGCCAACGGGACAGATGGTGGCTGCTGCCAGCTGGACAACTCATCTGACCTGCACACTGCTCCACTGGGGCTTGGGAAAAGGGCCAGGGGACACTGCACTGCTCTCAGCAGGCAGTAAATGGTGGCGGCCTTTACTCAGGATCAACTGATCTCCTTTACAGAGCCGTGAAAGTATTTTATTTACTGTCTCTGGAGAAGCTTCCCCTCCAGAATAGTTTCAGACAGGATGATTTTTCACTTACTAAAGATCTAAGGATCATGTCCTCCATTGTCAGAAACTGTCCTAGTTTCTTTGAATCCTGGGGAGCTGTAACAGACTATACCAGAAGAGGATGTGTCTCCTTATTTTCTTCTTAATGGTAGGAAGAAGGTGAAATTTTCTTGCTAGGAATTGATACTTTTTTTTTTTATTCTTTTGTGTAAAGAGAAGGAAATAATACCTTTTTTTTTAAAGTTTGTAGTACACAAATTACCTGTTTTACCTTCCTTGTTTTTTATAGCTTTGACATAAGACATATGATTCAATTTGGATTAAAACAGAAATAAGCTTGTTTTGCTCCTACACATTTCTTTAAAAGCCTGCGCATTCTACTTTTGATATTTTCCTACCAGATGATTTCTGAAGGGAATATGGCTGCCTCTAACTTGTGAAAAGTGTAGCTGTGGTTTTCAAAAGCTGCAGAACTAATCTAATCCATTTTATGTGTGCATATGTGTGTGTGCATGCACTCTAGTTAGTATTTGTATGTGAAAAGCTAACTGGAATATACCAGTATATCTGTATAAGTCAGTTATTCCCAATTTCCTCTTTCTTACCTTTTCTGCGCTATTTTCAGTCTCTTTTATTTGAAACTTCTGGAAAAAGTTACAAACAAGAAGTTTGTTGAGGTTTCTTCCAGTCAGAACATCAGTGAGTATGTGAGGCAATGGTCACAATTCTTTCCATATGGATGCATTTATTTAGATTTGTTCATAGACTAGAAATATCCCCTGGTATGCTTGGTAGCATGTGTCATGCGTTGGATATCTCTAATTTCATTTGAAGGGAAAAAAAAGAGCTAAGCTGGTTCCCTGATTCAAGCAAAGAGTAGCCATGCAGAATGCAGTGACAACCCAACCCAAAGAAACTCACCTTGCAGCTCATCCTTCAGCTGTTCCCCACCTTCACTCTCTCTTTTGCCTCTGCAGTTATGCCACATTTCAGACAAAAGGACAACCGGCTCTGTATCTTGGTTTGAGAATTGAGAGCAAACACTCCAGCAGCTCCATGGGTCGTCAGAGATTCAAAACAAGCAACATTGGGCAACATAAATGACCTGTTGAGGCACAGTGGGTTGCCCATGTACCTCTGCAGTGCTTTTCAACCATGGGCATTGGCCGAGGAGGGGAGAGGGCTCTCTCTCTGCCTGGCCCTGCACTGGTCCCAGGACTCTGTCTCATGGAGTCAACGGGCAACTACCTTGGCACTTGTCCATCGCTCTCACATCTGAGGTGCAGCAACATCCCACTTGCTATTCTTGTTCGTGCAGTTTTGCACTGGCTGCTTGCATTACCTGAAAAGTGGTTGTTTCCATTAATGGCACGCCAAGGCCTCTTGGCAAACAGGATGTTACTTCAGCAGCAGATACCGTTCCCTCCAGCACAAAGGTGAGAAAGCCCATTTGATGAAGTGCAACATAGCTGGAAATCAGATTCCAGCCTTCTCCAGGGAAGATACCAAGCATGGGTACCAAATGGCTTCAGCTACAGCACAAAACCTGCAGTGAAATTGCCACTGTTGCAATTGCTGAAGTTGCCCACCAGCAGCCATAAAGCTTTTCTCCAAAGTCACATAAGTGTGATTGAGCATTTGCCTGAAAATAAGTCAGCATTGCTCATGGTAGGCATGAGCGGGCACAACCAGCAAACTTTCATGCTTCTCTTGACATGACTCTCCTGATCTCCCGGGGAATCAAAGGCACCTAGTCTGCCTGAGAGTGTCTCAAGGTGAAATCTAGTCCTTGCTGCCAGATTGAAAACTACCCAGTGAAGCAGGATGGATGCATGAACCCCTGGTGCCAGTGATGGCCACCTTCAACCCACTGCAAGGTGACTATCTGGAGGTTTCCACCCACACCCGCCACATCCTGAGGGCTCAGAGAAAGCTGGCCTTTCGCTGCAGGTTGTGAGGGCTTCCTCTGCAAGGAAAGAGAAAGGTTAGATGACTTCCCTCCCTTTGCTATCCCCAGCTGTCATTGCAGGGGTACTCCCCATATGGCAACAGCCTTGTCTGATATGGCAGTGTGCTCTGCCAGGGAACAGGGGAACCAAGCTGATGGCAGCAATGGGGCACAGCAGAGCTGAAAATTTTTGTGACCAAGGTGGCTTTCATCATGTTCGAATGGCTTGGAAAATGTGTCATTAGGGAGAAATGACTTCCCTTTGCTTTTCCCCACTAGCCCCCATTGCATTTGATGCACACTTGCACACGATTGCCACACACTTAACCCAAGACCCCAGATTGCCACTCAGAATCATCTTCCCTGAGCTGCTGCTGCTGATGTGGGCACAGACCTGTGCTAATGCAATGCAGAAGAGCCATGAAGCTCTCATCTGTCAGCCCTAGGTACGAATTTAAATTAAACCTCATTTAGCTTGGTGCTCCCTTTTGATTTATTGGCAGACGTTTTTCACTGTTTGAGCCCTGTTAAATTTCTAGCAAACACTTCATTGACCAGCTGTTCCTATTAAGTCAAAAGAGTGCTGCAGAGCAGGGTCGTTGCCACCTCACTTTCAGCGGCTCTCATACATCGTTCGACAGAACTCTCTGGGGGAGGGAATTATACCCATTGTGCCACAATATGTCTGGCTAATGCCAGTGAAGCATTTTAGGTTTTGTGCCTCTGTCTCTCCCAGTTCTCACATTTTGAGTGCAATGAATCAGCAAAACACCTCACAAGCAAAACAAGTCCTGTCAACTGATGGGGTAGGATAATTTTCCAATTCACTCTCATTACTAAATACTGTTTCTTCTTGTTATTAAATCCTGTTTGCTATGAACCACTCAGTTGTTTTCAGGTGGCTGTGGAAGGAACTTCTCAGATCTGCAGTGCAGTTGCATGCATTAGTCATTTAGAAGTCAGACTTTGTTTCTGTACTTACAGATCTCAGTGAAGAAACTACAAGGTACTAGTGTTTTGCATTCAAAAGAGGGTAGCTTTTAGCATCCAAGCACATCTCATACATACAGTAAAGGTACCAGAGCTTTGAATTCTCCTTATTTATCACAGTAATGCTATTTTACATTTAGATTGTGTCTCCCTACTGAAGGATACCAGGGTAGCTCATAAACAACATATACACTTTAATAATACATCATGGAAACATAGCATCCACTGGGGTGGAGAGAAAAGCCAAGGAAAACTCAGTGCCTAGCATGGTGAGAGCTTGGAAAGAAACTTGTCTCAAAGCAGCAAGAGAAATCACGATGCTTATACAACACTGTCAGAACTGTGGAGAGAAAAAAAACAAGCCTGTTTTTTAAAGTTTTCATCAAAAACCAATACATGGTGAACTCTGTGGAATTCAATTTATCGAGCTCTAAGGATCACAGGTCAGGTCAGCCTTGCCAGGAATTGGTGCAGTTTCTAAGTAATTCAAACTTGAGGTGTCAGAGCACTGTTATATTTCTCTGATCTCTTGCCTTGCTCTATTGTTTATTCATATGGCACCCTATAGCTGTGCTTGGGGCAGGAAAGACACTGCTTCTACCCCCAGGGGTAGAAATTTAATCTGAAACTGAGAAGGCTTGGAAACCTGAGGACACTCCTTCATACTCCAGGTGTGAAGTTAGCAACCCAACCTACATGTTTGTTTAAAAGTGTGTGTGATATTGGTGTTAGGAAGCATCTTTGCTCTTCCCTTCCTGCTGAATTGAGTGTGTCATGCAGGTAACAGTCCAGTGTTGACTCTGGGCCAGGACTCATGGGAAGCCAAATGAACGACTGCCATTCAGTGCTGAGAACAACGGAAAAGCTGTTCCTGACTCACACTTGGAAAGGGTCTTTCCACCAAAGGAAGTGAGACTGTTCTACTTTTCATTCAGCAAACTCCTCTTACCAATTTGTTTTGAGTGAGCTGTTGGAATATTTTGTTGAGCCCACATCAAAACCAGGGCTTTTCCTAGAATGTGCTTTCTGCTGTTACAAATGCTGGATACATTGAAAGAGTAGCTGGGAACAATTTGTCTTTTACCTGTTAATTGAAAAACGATCCAGAATGGATTTTCGCAACTCTGTCACAGGAATCTGTATGCAAACATTAAAATGACAGAGAGCAATAGATTATTTAAAATTTAGACTCAAAAGACTTAAGAGCACCAAATAAAATCCTATGTGTGGTAGGGAAGACATCATCCAACTCTACCCTGTCAGCTATAGTTAGAGTTTACTAACTCCCATTAAACTCCTTGCAGGTCTGAGCTTGTCATCCTCTTTTTAATTCTAGGCAAGTAGTAAATTGGCTTAAAAGTGTAGAAGCTGTCCTGATGTGTATGCATGCTTGCTTCTGCCTTCAACTTTCAAGCATCTGAAGGCATCCATTAGACTAGTTATCGTGTTAATAAGTAGATTTTAGGAATGCAGCATGTTCACAGCTCTCACTTGGATAAAAACTCAAGTGATTAGAGGCTTCTGTCTAGATATATCAGGGAACTGACCTCCACCCCTAAAAGCATTTTATCTGTCACAGAGAGAGAGGGGAATCTTAGTGCCCTAGTAGCAAGTAAAATTGAAAGGTACTTGAGAGATTAGAGATGACTCTGTCTGATACTGAATTCCCATGCCTGATGAAGAAAGGTAAGGGTGTTTAATAGAGAAGATGCATTTTTCTAGGAAGCTAAAAAGAAAAAGGAAACAGCCTTTCTGGATCCTTCTCAAGGTAGCAGAGGGTACTTGTCTCTGTTATTTAACACCACCAGCCCAGGTTATAGGCAAGGCTGTCCATGCACAATGTAGAACTAGAGGGGACTGTCTGTCAGTCATGTGTGAGGAGTGGAGGGCTCTTTGTGATGGTAAGGGGAGCTCTAGTTAAAAAAGTCATGCATCAAACTGAAGGAATGGTGATTTCCCTGCTTTGGTGTAGAATCAGTCCCCCTTTGCATCCTGTAAATTCTCCTCTGCCAGAGATGACTCATCCCTGAGGTTCATAAAAATACTTCTGAAGAGCTGAGGGGTTTTTTTTCTCTTTTTCCTTTCTTTTATTTTTTTTTCCTTTTTACTTTTGAAGTGGACTCATAGCACTGAATACATATTTACAAAATTATTCCCTAAGGATATTCCAGAATCCTGCACTTTAATTCCATCATACTTTTATCATAAATATAAGAATGCCTGTGACACAAGGAATACCATGACAGGAATGTGGGTAAGGAACACACTTCTAAAAGCTGAAATCATGTTTAATAGTTTTGGAAAAAGGATAGGAATGTCGTTTTTTGCTGTAGTAACTTGGTAGACACAGGCTTATCTAGATTGCTTGCTTATTGCCAAAGAGAGATCTGAGAGAAAGGGTTGAGGGCTGATCAGTTAACCACTGTCCCATGTGCATAAGACAGCTGTGTGGGGAGCATCTTCCTTTTGAGTATGGGGTCTTATTAGGGGAACTGCCTCCTGGCTGTAAGCCAGCATGGTGAGCATTCCCCATGTACTCCCCATGGGGTAGTCTGTCAGTGCTGCCAGGTGTTGTATGTTATGTGTACACCAGGGAGTGGAGATATTTGCTCCCCAAGCATGTTCTGTGTTGCATATCCATACTGTGATATGGGAGCTGACTGGGAGTTTTGTGTGCAGGATCAGTCACAGTAGACTCAACCTGCTGCAGATGGGGGTTCTTGAAAAGCCCTGGACCCTAAGAGGACAGCACAGGTGATGACATTAACAGTTTTCTTCCCTGTGAAAGTGAACAGCAACCAGTCAAGCAGCATCTTAGGAATAAGTTATGTCTGTACTAAGCATCATTATTTTCAGAATTCACCAATGGAGCATGTGTCTATTTTAAAGGTCACAACAATGAAATCTGCACCAAAGAGTTTCCTAACCAAACTGCACAGAGTTTGGCAGAGGTCAGGCAAACTGTGACGTTTCTATTTGCAAATACCTTATTGATGTTATTCCAGTGCTACTGCTATTATCTCTTGCACACTCTCTATCCTTCTCTGCCACACATTTAGAAAGTAAATATGCTCATCAGACACATGTTCCATTTTATGAGAGCAGAGATGTGTACAAGAGCGTGAATGAATATGAATAGCCCATTTTTGGCATTACCCAAGCTTTGGAGTTGATTTGTATGACTCAGAAATAAACACTGTGCTAAAAGGGCTCCGATAAAAATATGGACAGCGAAAATAATGGGGAACGGAAGAAAAGTTTCTCTCAGAAAATGGTTGCTCCCTGAGACAGCTTCCTGAGACATGTGGCAAGTTTTCATGTGGGCCTTGTTTGCATGGCATTTCTTTGGCTTTGCTGACAGCTCTCTGCCCAGGGAGCCATGCCACTACTTCACATTGACCGAATGTCTTCAGAATGCAACAAAAAATAGACTAGTCTTTGAAGGGTAAAAAAGATGAAAGAGAGTCTATAATACCCTCAGCAACTGAAAATAAAAAAGATAACACAAAGGTTCAATTTTCTTTCTGTTTTGTTTTGATTTATTTTTCTTAGCATTTTCCCCCATTTCACACTCTCAGTCTTAAATAAGAAGATGGCTTTGATTACTGTATTTTCACACTTGACAATGAAAATTATTAGACTAGTTAGCATTATACGTAAACTGGGAATGACTGTAAGCCTAAAGAGGCAAGGAATGGTCCTAATATTAATGTTTTTACCCGTGTCTGCTTTTTAGGAATAAGTTTGAAAGGAACCACTTCTCCTACCACATAGACCACAAGTTTTCTACATTACTATCAGACCATGGGAAATCATCCATGCACCAGGGCTGATATAAGATGGGCACCCAGAAAGCTGTCAGTTTTGCTGACTTCTTATTCCAAATACATAAGAGAAAAGGGCATTTTTTTCACTGCAGGATTTTGGTGCCCCACGCTTTTTGGTAGGAGGGCTGTTAATACGATGCAGAAGCCCATAGGCATACCTCTAGCCCTGTAGATCCCAGATCCTCACCACCTCCCTCAAAATCTAGACAACTGTGGAGATCAGTCTGTTTTTTGTTAATTCTTGGAGCTCACTGAAGGGTGCATAAACAAGACAGTCCATTTGTGATGGATGGAGATACTTCTCTGCTGGACTATGAGTGCTATTTTAATAGCAACGCTGGGTTTGCAAGGCTGCCTCTGTCTAGGTGTTAAACCAGTCTACATGGTGTCAGTTTGTTCTGTCCCTTGTATACTCAAAATGATGCGTGGGATGCCCCAAAAAGATCTCAGAGTGAGCGTGCCACCACAGGCCATGCCTTCAAATGTTCGTTAGTGACCTTTCCAGCCTTGTAGGAGAGTAGATCCAAGTGTGCCAAGCTAAGAGAGCCTTCAGATCTGTACTTTTTAAGGTAGATGTAAAACAAGATGTAGAACAAATTTCTTTTAAAACTGTCATTAGTAAATTGCAGCCAAGTGTTTCTGAAATGGCCTGGAAAGAAGAGAAGGCCTGAGCACTGCCTGGACTGACTCTGTTCAAGCAAGGAGAGGAGGGAAGATTTGGATCAGCTCTTTTCCCACCACTGGTTGATAATGTTTTCTACTATTGAAGATTAATGTGATGAGGTTAAGAGTTTTACTTAGTAAGCCTTTAGTTGTTATTTATTTTGGTATGTTTTTCCTGGAAGATTAAACTAGAAAGCAATGTTCCAATGGGGAATAAATACATCTTAGGAACCAGAAACTAGAAAGGCTTCAGACCTGTGCTGTGGTCAGCCTTTGGGTTCCTGCTGCACAAATTAAATAAGTCTTTGAGAAGAACAGTGTGGATTCAGTATCCAGCTGCCAGACAGAGGGTAGCTGAGAAGTGGGCCTGGGTCTGACTGCGAACCTGCTATTCCAAAACCCTGGGTGGGCAGTAGAGCCCCACTGATGCTCAGTGCCGATGGGCTCCTGCAAGCAGGGATGCCTGGTCCCAGAGAGCATGCTTGCCCTCCAAAGAGCACCAACAGGGAGGAAAGGAAGGATCTGTCCTCAGATCCTGGGCTGTCAAAAATGGATTTTCAGGACCTTGACTGCTAAGCTACTGCTTGACTTTAAGTGGATTCAACCAGAGGCTTGTGAGGGTTTAGAGAGCCCTTGCTCCATGGATGAAAATACTGACTACAATTTCCCCTTAGGATACGGGGCTAGAAGGTGAGTAAAAGACACAGAGTGAGTTTCCTGTAGCAAACAGCAGGGTTTTGGTGGACTTATTCTAAGCCTGTGGTCCCTCTTTAAACCCAAGGTTTATTTAGGAAGGAATTTATCTTTTGCACAGGGGTATCTATAGTGGCTCAGAGGAAGGCTTTATAGATCTGCAGAAATCTGTGAGCACGGGGTAAAACACTGAAATGTTCCCTTCCTCCTAAAGGGAAAAGAGCTCATGTTTGAGAGAAGACCTACTGCCAGACTGGCCCAAACTGTATCACAGCAGAGGCCTAATGATTATTTCTCAGATCACAATGCGGCTTGGGCAGGGGTGGGGGGGATGCTCCATCACACCCTGCCATGGCCCTGCCATGGCACGTCCTGACACTCCCAGCCCTGCCTGTCCCTCCCCACCGCTGGGGCTTCCTCCACCACCCCAGACCCAGGACCCCATGTCACCCCCCGGGGCCGTCAGTCCCTGCTCCATCAGCACTGCAGTGGGGCTCGTCCCTGGCTCCCCACAGCCCTGCCCTGCCCTGGGTCCCCCAAGACAAGCCCACAGCAGACCCATGTCCCAGGCTGTGAGAACAGGCTCCTGGTAAACAGTGAATGCATTGCAAGTGGCATCCCAGGCATGGGGTCCCTCAACTACTTTCCATCGACACAGTTCTCCCAGTGTGGTGAAGTCTCCCAAGTCAGGGAAGAAATACCAGGTTACGTTGCAGAGGGAACGCTATCATCTCTTAAATTTTCAGCAGTACACTTTTCTCTGACAGTTTCTTGCTAATTTGAGACAAGATGTTAATGAGATGCAGGCATATGCCCTCATCCAACTATCTTGTACCGTTTTGTTCCCTTGAATTAGATGTGGCATTCCCTTCCAGCGCTCTTGAAGGCAGTATGCTGGGAGTTTGGGGTTTAAGCATACTGGGTGTGAACTAATAAGGCAGCAGCATTGCTACATCTGTTCCATCTGCAGTTGTATGATATTGAATCACTTTTATTTTCCCCCTGCAGCTTCAGCCACTGGAAATAAGGGGGTGTAAAGAACGTCATTTCTTGTCATTGTGGTTACAGAAAACCCTGGATGTGTGACTATGAGTACATGTAGCTTCAAAAATCAGGAACCAAAACAAACAAAACCCTGCAAAATTTATTAATAAATTTCAGTTAAATCTCCCTGGTTTCAAGCCTAGTTACACGATTTCTCCAGGGGGAAGCAGGAGGAAAGTGGATTTATGACTGTTGAATGTTTAAGCCTGTCAGAATTGTATTGAGTGCTACAAAAAAATGGATGACTAGAAATAAATTTGGGTGTGAATAAGCTGTTTCCTCTGCAGGTCTGGTTTACGTTGGCAGGGTGCACTTAACGGTTGACTGGAGAAAAAAAAATGTGACAGACAGGGTGGTTTCTTACAAGCTCCTCAGGGAATTCAAACACGAGCTCTGTTCTTCTTCCCTTTAACTCACCCTCTGATCACTAGCAAAATAATTTAGATTTAAGGTTCTGGTTTAGAGGAATTGCTGGTAGAAGGGGAAGGGTTAATTTGTTTACTTGGGGTGTTTTTCTGTTTGTTTTGTTTTACTTTTTTAAACCCTGATGTGAATTATCCATCTTGGCAAGTGAATGGGAACAGTTGCATGTACTTGGTATTTTCTGTCACATACGCTATTATTAGTAAGAAACACATTTCCTTTTGGGGCGCTAAGGACAAAAATAAGGCTGTTCACATTACCACCCCCCTTATTAACTCTGCTAAAGTAATTGTGCTGGCATTTAAGAGAACTGGCAAATGTATTTGTTCAATGGCAAATGTGATGCACTCAACATTCTTTTCACGTGAAGAAGAAAACATGCTTTTAAGCACAGGGAATATAATAGACAAGTTTTGGTAACGACTTCTAAAATTTTAAAGAGAGAAGAGGCCAAAAAGATCCCATTTACTTGTTCAGTGTGAAGGAAGAGGAATAGCTCTATTATCCAAAGTCTCCTCCAGAGCTTTCAGTGGTACTTGGTGCACATTTTCTCTCTGTTTTTAGGCAGATTTGCCTTCAGTGACAAATCATATGGCTACAGCTTGGATTTTGCATGTAGTACGGATAGTATTGCTTCATCATCTAAGTGCAAAGACAGGACATACCTTGGTAGCACAAAGTTTGTCCACTTGTAAGACAGGATACTTTTTCTGAGTGGTATCATGATGCCCAGATGCTGTTGGCCTCTCTTCTTTTGTTACTAGTGCTATTGTCAGTCATAACGGCAGGATGAGTCACCTTACTGAGCATCCAGGCAATTCAGGTCATGGCCTACAGAAATTTTCTTCCTTTCAAGCTGCTGTGCTTACTGGTATTGGCTTTAAATTTGGCCCAAATTAGGTTGCTTTGAAAGTGTAGTTCACATCCTTTTCCACTGATACTGATTAAACAGAATTCTTTGGCTCTCCAGAAAAGACTTTTTGTGCTCATCACTCACTGCTTGTCTACTTGTCTACTTGTCTCCACTGTTGTGGAGAAAGTTGGTGGTTCTAAATCCGAGTAGGGGCTTAGTGTTGCCTCTCAAGATTGAGTGGAATGAAAGTCAGAAGTGGAAAGTGCTATGGTAACTGATGTACAAGACATTTGTTTGCCTTTTTTTTTTTTTTTTTTAACAAAATGCCCCAGCAGCTGGTAGTGATAGAAAGCAAAATGCCTCTTTATGGCTGATGGGAACAAAAAAAGTCATACAGATAAGGGTAACAGATAGACACGTTTAGTTTACACTTAGTTATGAAGTATTTTTTCTGTGTCTGTTTCAAAGACTTTGGTCTTCATCCATTAGTCTTTATATATATACTAAATAGCACTTAACAAGTGGCTTTTAAAATAGGATGAACTTTTGGAAGGGGAGTATTTATAGAAGTAGCTATTTAGTTTGCTAGTAATTTTCGGTATTCATTTTTCTATTGCTGAATATATAGAACAGGATTATTCACCCACATTACCCAGCTGCTTCTGTTTGATAACACAATAAAGCTTGTGAGGTAAGTGTCTTTCCATGGAAATGACTGTGATGTCATTATTCATGACTATGAAGAAGTGGGATCTGTGAGAAGGAGTTGTTTTTGAGACAGAAAATCCAAAAATATAAATGTCTTGCATTATTGGTTAAATGGTAGATTAGAATGCAATCCAATCAGGGAATATTGCAAGAAATTCATTTTTCATGACACTCTCGAAAAATGCTTCCTGATACTGGAGTTCACTATAAACACAATATCTTATTAGAAAAAGCTGTGGTACTTTTCCAACCATTTTTTCCTATAGATGAGACTTGGTGACACCAGAAGTTTACAGGAGAAGGTGATATGTTACAGTGCTTAGTAAAGAATATGTTGCAGGGGCTGGGATTTTTTCATTTAGCTTGCTGGCAGTTCCCAGCTGAACTGGATTTTCAACTGCATTTGGAAGTTCTCTGACCTCTTCAACAGCTGGGACTTGTAGAATTGTAAACCTGGCACACACTTGCATAAGATTTTTCTGGTGCTGCAGCTCCCTGGAACTGCAATGAAATCACACAAGGGAATATTCAGAAATGTAGGTTATAAGTCAGGTATATAACTGTTATCACTAGATGCTTCAGTGGGTGTTTTGCGTAGAAGTTCCGTTACATTGATGGAGTTGATGAAACCTAAAATGCTTTTAGTTCTTCTCTTCAGAAGTCTATTGAGATAATGTACCACTTCTCTATCTCAGTAAACGGGGAAGGTCTCTTGAGCTGGACGTGAGTCTCACACAGCTGGCTCTGAACTCTGTGCTGGATGGTAGGCAAATCTGCTTCTCATTCGTTTGCAGCTGAAGACTGGAACTTTTCACTGCTCTGTGATCATGTGCATCAGGTAAGCCTCCTTGGTCATTCTTTGACCAGATTCAGCTGGCATTTGGGATCCAGAGCAGGGCAGAGGCTACACCCAGACCTTGCTGGTGGGGAGCTTAACAGTTAGCAGAGCAACCTGTTCAGAGTCACACTTCCAGGGCAGAACCTTCACCATGTGACCCAATGTAGCTGCTGCCTATTTCAAGACCCAACATTTTGATGTTTTGCACAGGAGAAAACCTGATTCTTACTTTGGAAGTCTGCTGTAGTGCCCAAATCTTCTGTTTTGTTCTTCCCAGCCTGCTAATATTATCCCAGCCCTATTTCTGCAGGGGACAGAGTATGCAGCGCTGTGAAACATGTAACTGGTAATGAGCTAAATGGTCTAAGATTTCTCTGCTGACAGTAACATGTACTCATGTCTTTATCCATTTGGCTGAGCAGCACATCAGCTGCTATACAAGAGAGCATCACTTCATACTTAGGAAAATATGCTGGGAAAAATCCATTTGGGGTTTATGTCTGGAGCATCCACGGATGTCTGCTCAGGTTTACCATTTCATAGCCTTCTGTAGTCGGGCCAAAAATGTGACAGAAGTTGGTGTCAATGGACAAATACATAGATATTCTATCCCTTGGATCAAAGAATATGGACAGGGAAAAAAGTTACCAGGAAATCTTTAACAGCAAAACTCAAATGCAGGAAGACAGGCAGCATCTTTGAAATGGCACAGACAACAGTTCCACAGTTGAAGTTCTATCTTCTTGTTCAGGAAGGTCTCGATTAACATGGTCTCCTCCAGCGCTGTGGATCAGCCAACTTGCTCCACTAGAGAGCTGACTTTCATTACACTGGCATAACTGTGAATGCTAGTAACTGAGAGGAGGTTGATACCAGAAAAATATGTCTGGCGATGGCAGCACACGTTCAATCTGACCAGGGAGTGATCACAAAAAGCAAGAAGGAATGATAGCTTTGAGGGAGTCTGCCAAGAACCAGATGGAACAAACTGTGATGTGTTTCAGACTCTCAGGCTAACCCCATACTGACCAACCAGAGCTTGAGATGCCAGAGGGAGCCTGCCTCTGGGATACTCCATGGCTCTGAGCACTGGCCAGACAGCACACAACACCATAAGCTGCATGAGGCCAGCACTTCTGGAATTATAAAGCGGAGAGAAGCACTGCCGGTGCTGAGTTTCCAAGGAAAATGGTAGATAACTGTGGAAAGTACAAAGTCTGCAGGTCATCTCTGCAGAGGAAAAAGAAGACAGTAGACAGCTTTATTTTTGACAAGAGGTGATCTTGAAGATGTTTTTAGTCATTTTCTATCCACTCAGACAGAGACAGTTAAATTGTTACAGATATTTGAAAAATGTTGCACTGCCCTTGAAATGAGCAGTATGTTTTTAAACTGATAGTGTAAAGAGAAGTTGAAGGTCTAACACAGTTTGTGATTGATCTAAGGTTTCTCAGTCAGTCTTGTAATTTCAGAGCAGGCTGTGATCTGTAACAAAAAAACTCCCCCCAAACCCTTAAACTTCCAAGACAGTGAGAGTGGGAAACAAAGAAGTACTACTGTAAAGATAATTAACCCTTGACAACAAAACAAAAATCTCTTGCACAAAGGGCAGCTGTTTAGCTCGTATGGAAGTTTAGGGCAAATGTTAATACTCCCATAGTGTTGACTTGCACATAATCTGAAATATCTTCTCAGAAAAGAAAAAAGCAAGTCACAAACATATAAAAATAGATAATGGAGCTGCCCGAAGTACAAAAAAAGCACAAGGCATGATAACAGGCAGTGACTGAAAAGAAATATCCAAGAGTTAAAATGATTTTCCTGTGTTGCCAGAACATGCAGGCATCAACAGTCATGACAACAGAAAGGGCATTTTGATACCTTCAGTGGGATTCCTTTTTGCTCTATCTTTCCTTTCTCCTTCACATATGTGAGGGAGGAGGGGAAGTTTCTAGTGAACCTGTTTTCTTTTGTCCTGGTGCCAGAAGCAAACCCTAGTATCCTGCATGGTGAAATACAACAGGATGGAGGCATATACATGGCTAGAGGAACTGAGTGACATTTCTTGTCCTGGTTATGTACCTGTTAAGTCCCAATGGCCATAAGAGTTGCTTGGGTTGGTGCTGCTCTGCTGTGGTGCCATACATTGTTCTGGATGTGATTGTCTAACACTGTCACTGCCCAAGGATGAATGTAAATAAAGCCAAGAGAGAATGGTGTCAGGTCCCTTTTACTCAGAGGTGTTCTTCTTAAGAGTGTTGGAGAAGATGGGGTAAGAACAAAAGAAATAAGACTTTCAGAAGAAAAAAAAACAAACAAAAAAAAACCCAAAAGAACCCCCAATGAACCAAGGAAACTTCTCATATAAATATCAAGAGCTGCTGAGCTCTCTCGGTTTTACCAACCTCCAGAAACAAAGAAGGGTGATCAGGCTCATAGGAGCTGTTAAGTGAATAGGGAAATTTACCTCACATACTCTGCCTACCACTGTACCTGTGAGTGCTTCAAGTCCCCATTTTCTCCAGCCCAATGGTTCAGGGGGAATGAAGTAATTTGCTGACTGAAGAGTACTAGAGAACAGGACTTAAAATCAGAGTTTATGATCTGTGAACGTATGATTAGCATGCAAAGCCAAACATATGTCCTGGTTTATATCTCCTATCTTATCCAAGACTGTTTTGAGCAGGTGACATCCACAACAAGGATCAGAAGTAGCGCTAGTTGCTGCGTTCCTATGTACATATTGGACTACTGTCAGAAAGAAATTAAACAGAAACAACCCAGGACATGTGTATCTCTCCCCTCCTGGGTTGGTATCTCAGCAACTGGGCTGACCAAAGTATTTTCTGCATGCCCTTCCTCACTGTGTTGTGGCTGTATTCCTGGCTGTGAAATGGTTCAGTGCCACAAGAAGGTGTGCCCAGGGCGTGCAACAGGTTGGTGGTGGAATTCCTATCCAAGAATGCTGAAAAGGGTGATTTCATAATCCTCAGGTCCTAGAGCACCTCTCCAGCCCAACAATCATTATCTGTCCCCAAGGGAAGCCTAGGGTCAGAGGAACCTGCCAGCTCCAGGGGAGAAGTTAAGTTGGGTACCTAAATTAAGGGAACTGGAAATTATTAGCAGTCTGAACACAGATTCTGTGAAAGGAGATGTGAACGCTGTAATATGTGTAGCATGACTGGTGGTCAAGGGAAGAGCGTGGAAAGTGAGGTGTGAGTATTTTCATGTGCAGTGGGAGTGCAATCATTAGCTATTTCTGAGATTTACTGAATTACCTGGAAAAGAAACAATTTCTTGTACAAGGCGGGAATGGAACTTAAACTGTTTAGAAAAACAACAAAACTCTGTTTGTTGCTCTTTCTAGGAGAAGTCTGTTGTTTAAGGACAGTTATTGTAAACATATGACAGAGAAAATGGCATTTGGAAAGCAATTGTGTGCTCAAAATATCATTGCTTAAAAATGTATTGATTCCATATATAGCTTTATTTTGTATCTTTTGACATAGGCATTCAGTTAGATTATTGAGTCCTTAGATTACTGTTATCAGTGTTCTATTTGCATGGATAGTTAAATGCCAAATATATTTTAAGAATATGCTCTTATGCATTTGGGGCAAGATCTTAAATGCAAGACAGATTTGGAATAGCATGCGTGACTTCCTTGGACACTTAGTGCACTGGATTAATCATGACGTGAGATGTGCCTATACTGATAGACTTTGAGCTTTTTAATCTTATCCATGTTTGTTGTAACATTTTGACATGCATGAGTCCAAGAATGCAACAGGAAAGTGGGGCATGAAATGAACCTCATCCAGCATCTTTATCAATGCAGTACATTTCTCCCAGCAGGCCAGAGTGTGCCTAATCAGACAATGAAAAGCCAAGAGACTCACCAAGAGACTACAAATCCATTAATTTGGTATCACTTGTGGGAAAATGCTGGAAGCAATTGCAGGATTTGTTGAGCAAAAGACTTGGCGAAGTCAATTGATTAGGGAGGTTTCAGAGAAACTGTTCTTGCTGAGCTGCCAAGGTAGAAGGGGTTATTATGTCCAGAAATTATAAAGTGTCTTGTTGGCACCATGTAAAACAGAATGGGTGCTGCCATGTAAGAAAAGCTGAAGAACTAAATGAAGTTTTCTTTTTTTAGGAGACTACAAGTATTTGATATTTCACCAGGAATTCAGTCAATCGTCTCCTTTCTCTCCGCAGTGCCCAGTGCATACAAGGGACTGACAAATGCAACTATTGTAATAAATACTCATTAACAATGTTAGAGTAAAACATCTCTGTCAAGAGCAAAATCTTTACAAAGATGAAACTGTTTCTAAATTGGAGAGAGGCTCAGTCAGCAAGCACATAACAGTGTTTATCCATTTTTTTGTTCCTGATCCCCTGCACCAGCTGAAAACTCAAAACCAGGAGAGAGCCTGTGCAGCCCTCCAAATTAAAAGCTATCCTCAAACACCTAGGGTTTCAGAAGGATCTCTGAACAAAATGAAATTGCGTCCAAATCTGTTAAGAATCAAGTGGGGAGAAGGTATTACAGGAAGAGTTTCCACACAATCACCAATCAGATGTACAAAAAATCTGTTATGGTTGGCCTCTGTTCCACAGATAACGCGGTCAAGACACCCAGGTTAGGTGTCTGGAGAGATAGAGCTGCTCCACAGCATCTTCCCAGCTTAGAAACTTTTCAGAGACAGTGTGGAGACACAGGAACTAACTAAAGCCTAACTGCTATGCTCTGCAAGGCTCTCAGGCAGCTGAGCAAAGAAAGCCTATGGGATAAGAATGAGACACATGGCGAGGTGCTTTTGAATGCTTTTGACCAGTCTGAGCTATATCTGTGCTCAAGCTCACACAGAGCTGTGCTTCAATGATCTTTTCCCCACGTAAAGGAGCAGATATGAACCCCACAGGATGGGGCCAGGTAAATGTCAAACCCATCAATGACCAGAGCTTGAGCCAGCAGTCAGTGACCCCAATGTGTACCACTATGAACGAGACGGCTGGCTGAGGAGTTCAGAGATAAAAGGAGCACCGTCCAGGAGACCCAAATCTGAGCACAGTGTCGTGCCTGTGTCCCCTTGCACGCTAGGAAGGCAGTCAATGTGTGACGTCAGGGCAAGCCCACAGGAGACCAGAGCATTGCGCAGCGCTCCTGCAAGACTGCCAGGCTCCCTGGCTGAACCCACAGGGCAGAGGAGCAGATGAGCAGCTCATGGGATATCAGTGCTCTCCAGTGAAGTGTGGGGCAGCAGCTGCCACTTAAAAAAGCTGTTGCAAGAAACCCAGATATGTTAGGCTTTTTTTTCTCTACAGAAAACTGGACAGCACCCAAAGACATGAAGGGACAGTGTCAGCTCTAAGTTGCCATGCTGCTGGTTGTAAAAAAACATTCAGGAAAATGAATGGTCCTTTTCTATTGTATAACTCTCCCTCCAGTCCAAATGGAAAGGGAAATGAAGTGAGGAGTCACTATTTTTTTATACTGTTTCAAGAAGTGCCTACATAAAAAGATAGGTTCCAAGGGAAAAAAAACCAAAAGGTTTCTGACATGCTTGTTCTTTGTAATAAGAATATGAAAATAGTTCAGTGTGGTTGGTTGCCTCTTCAGGGTTCTTTGTATTTTGCTTTGTACAAACAGGACAAAAGAGGCAATGACTGGGCTACAAGTTTTGCATCTCTCCATGGTGGAGAAGAAAGAAATTGAACTAAGTTTGTTCTCCCTTTGATGAAAAATAACAATGTATCTAATATTATGATCTGTGGGACATGCGATTTTGACAAGGGATAGGCCAGTATTACAAAACCCCCTAAAATAAGACAAATAATTAGCATCCTTCCTTAGGGGCACATGTGAAACCCTCACGTACATCTCAGTGGGAATAAAACTTGGTCATTTCTATTCAGGTTAAGGTGGCACAACTACAGATGCTGTTGATAGACTCCTGGCAAGCTGTAAGGGCTGATGATACTGCATGTGGAAGAGATTAGGTGCGTTTATGCTGAAGGTGATCTGCCTAGTGTGTGAGTGGTACACAAAGTTTCCTGGTGGCTTCTAGCAGCCAGTGTGGACGCAGGTAGTGGGACAGGGCATGTAATCTCAAGAAAGCTAACCTGTACAAGAATTCTGATTGCTTGTCCCTCCTTGGCCCATCTAAAAGGTAGGATTAGTCAAGACTCGCCACTCACAGACTGGAGAAATGTTTCTGGGGCCACTTCTTCCTGTCTTTGAGGACGGTGTCCTGCCCTTTTCCCCTCACAGGCATGGTTATTTATCTTTCAGCCAGTTTAATGAGCTGAATCAGTTCACCAAGGGCAGACTGAGATAAAGAGCTGTTTTGAGGGAAGCAGCCAGACACACACCCAAATGCAAGCAGGGAAGGGAGGAGGACAGGAGCAGGGAGAAAGACTGCCCTTTAGCCATGACAGTAAACAGGTAGAGTCAGCTCATCCCACCTTGGTAGAAAAACAGGGGGTAGGTAACCAGTGCTGGGGCTGCCCCAGACTGGGCTGGGGGACTCCCACCTTCTCCTACTTCTCTTGTTGAAAGCAGCTGCCTTCCCTGGAGCATATTCTGCTGCCTGTGTGCCAGACTAGGTTGTCAGAGAAACAAATCCTAAAATCCTATGTCCCAGGAAGCTAGAGCAGTTTAGTCCATGTATTTACAGGCAAGGGCTGACCCGTGCCCACCTTGAACAAATATACCCAAAATGTTTTCTGTGCACTGGCATCTGTCCTTGAGTGATGCTTACTTCTCTGAGGAAATGACTTAGATTTCCTCAAGAAAGAGAACTATCGTGACATTCTAGTTTCTGGTAACAGAGGTTTAGCATGTTCTAAAAACAGGCATAGCCATCATGGCTTACTTACAGGATGGGGAGGAGGGTTTGGCAGGGATAAAATCTCAGCAAAAAGCCTTTTGGAAGCAACCCCTCCTCTCTGTGCTGCTGACGGTCTTGGCACTGTCCAGATCACGACTCTTGGCTGTATCCCAAGTTTCTCCTGGATGTACTTATTGAATCTCCTCCCCTTATTTTCCCCAGAGCATTTGGAAGACAAAGCCACACAATGGGGTTTAGTGAAAGAGTTTCATTTTCCACCCTGAGTGCTGTTTCTCAGGGGAAGAAAAAAAAGCACAATCCCCACCCTTTAATTAAGATTAGTTGCTGCCTTTCAGTTTTGATGACCTAGCCTTGATGCCACATTTTCTAGAGCTCAGTGGTTGTTGTAATCAGGTCTGGCCAGGCCTCTTGGCAAATGTATCAGTGCAATGTTTCTTTGGAAGAGTTTTTTCTTTTTGCCATTTGTCAGGAGCTGTGGACTTGCTTCCAAGCCTTCTGTTGGCTGAGTGGTGCATATGTTTAGTATGAAGAATATTTATGTGTTTATAGTAAGTTAATATATACCTGAAAACCAAAGGTGTAATAAGATTGGTTAATTTTAATGTGAAGTATCTGGTCTCAGTTGTAAGGAGAAAACACTTTCTGGTAATCTATAAAAGTCTGGCATGCTCAATAAAGTACCTTCAAAGCAGGTAAATGAAATGGTATCTGTATCTTGGACAAGAGAATCTATTTTGAGACAGGATGATATTACGTTCTCTCTGCATGTCGATGCTTCATGGTTCCTGAAGAGAAACTCATCAATTTGTGGTGAAAATTATATGGGAAACCTAACTGGAAGAAGTTTTTAAGAAAATCATATATGGATTAGTGATTTGAGATGCAGCAAAGCATAGGGGAAGCAGCTGAGCTGGATCCTTGACCAGTGTGAATTATTTAAGTATCAGTTAACAGGATCACAGGGAGAAAATCCACGATAATACTGCTTTTACCAAAGGTTACCTGAATATATCCCACCAGCACGTTTGACATTGTGTGAGGGAAAGCTGTGAATGAAAATCTTGCTATGCAGCTGGCTTAGTGCAGATCCTTTGTGGAGAAGACAATCATATAGGCAAGCAATGCTGCTAGATAAAGACAACTTGTCAAAGCACATTGAATTTTCACCCTCATAAGACTATTATTTCCAGCTGTTCTTGTCTAAAAAATAAATAAAAATCAATAAATTCCAGATCCATGTAATCTATTCTTAAAATGTAATGGAACCTCATCAGTAATGTCTGGTAATTTGCTATCGGCTTGGTCAAAGACAGACAAATTACTTAATTACACATAACAGTTATTCTGTAAAGACTTAGGAAAACACAGATAAACGTGACTAATCCTTCTTTATTTATTCCCTGCAAACAAAAGCCTAAGGGTTTCTGGGGGGAGGGGGGGGAAGGCAAAAAGCTTGCTAATTAACATAACTAGAGATGGTTGTCACTCAAATATTCACCACAGCCCGCGGACATCCTTGGTGTTTTGATTGTGCAGTGAAGTCAGGACCAGGTTAACAACTTTTCCAGGGATGTTCGTGTAATGCGGCCCTGCTGCCACAGGGTGGCATCTTGTGCCGGTACCCGAAGGGCCCCGGCAGGGCGGGTGAGGGCCCTTTGCTGCAACACCTTCCTTCTCACCTTTGCACGTGTTAGGGTGTCCTTTTCTTTGTAACGCAGACATATTAATGGGATTTTAGAAGCAAGGAGTCAAATGAGAGCTCTACCAACCTGGTGCTCTAACTCATAGAAGATGCAAGGAAGGTGCCTGATGTCCTCCCATTGCTCCTGGTCTCCTCTGCTGGCTGACTGGATGGATGGATGGATGGAAAGATGGAGGGAGTCAACCAGTTCCCATAGCTCCATCCAGTTTTAGGTGTGCCTGGTGAAACTATCTCCAGTGGGAGGACATCTGTGTATTGGGGCAACCTTGAAAATGGTCTTGGAGTCCCCTATCCACATTAGACACGTGCTGAACAGTCACTGCTTCCTAGCTCCATTACCACAGCAGCTCTGCTTTACTTGAGAATAAAATATGATTGCAATCAAGAGAGACAAAGTTTCAGATGACTAGACACTTTAATTTCTTGGGTAATTACATTGCTCCTGGTGAAGTCTTTCCTTTTAAAGAAAGTCATCACAACAGCAGTCTGTGGAAGATGGAGTCTGTGCTCTTCACATCGAAACAAGAGTTCTCACTGAACTGCTACCTGATCAGCATTAGAAGACTGTACTACTATAACATAACACAAAGTTACCTGCACTGTATTCTGCAGCCTACTCTGGTCTGCATTTGAATCCTGGCAACCTCACCTTTCCCCTGGGGCAGAATCTGTAATTCCTGAAATTACAACAGGTGACTCATGCTTTACATCATGCTTTCCATCATGCTTTCTTCACAGAAGAATGTCTTATGAGCAGTGCATGGTGGTAGTAATCTTTGATGCTATTTACTACCTGAATGCTGAAAGGATCTTCAGGTTGAAGGGAAGCTTGTGGAATGCCAAAGAAAGCCTTCTCTGTGCAGTGAGTGAGGGAAGACAATTCTCTCTTGATGATGAACACAGATAGGTCCTCCTTGAAGGACACATTCTTAAGTTCCCTTTAAAGACTACAGAAACAAAATTAGACACAGACTAATGAGTGTTCTGGGTGATAAATGTTAGAAAAGCATTAAGATAATCACAGTAAAAAAAAGCAAGAAAAGTTAAAACAGCCCCTCTGGAGAAAAAAAAAACACAAAAGAATAATCAAAAAAGAGACTATAATAAATTCTGACCAAAAGATAAAAAAAGAATTCCCTCCCTAAAACACATACACACAAAAGATGAAGAAAAAGGCAGCCTGATTCTATTAACCAAGTATTAGCACCCCTGGCTAAAGAAACCCTGCAAAAAGGAAGGATTAACATTTTCAATAAAGGGGACCAGACACTGCAGTGATAATCACCAGCACTCTCCACTGGCAGAAGAATAGAAAATAATGTTCTTAATAGTGTGAAGGAGAACAGGAGGTTCACAGGCAAAGAATCAGGGGTTGCTGACAGCAAATGACAAATAACTTGGTTAGAAAAAGGCATCACAAATTAGGGAAAGTCTCTGCAAGAAATAGCAACTATGCAAATTGCCCCAGCATCCCTGTGTCTCCCCGAGCTGCAGTGCTGCCAGTGGGTGTCATGAAAAGGGCTTTAGTGCTAAACATCGAGGCTACATTTTGCATCACGATTTTCTAGTCACCATTTTTTGAAAAATAGACCCCTAAATGTCCTATACGTTGCATAATCTTGTGAAAAACATACTGATTTACTGAGTAGCTCTGCAGTGTAATGCCTTATCTTCCTGTGCCGCCTGTCATTATGGTAGCAGCCTGCCTGTTACTTTAATGTGCATGTGGGAAGACGGGAAGTTGTGTGATTTAGTGTAACAAGTCACAGCCTCTTTACAACTGAGTCTACTTGAATGTTATTCACATCAACCTCTAGAAGCCAAGCAGGACTAGGCCATACCCACCCCTACAGAGCAGCTTACCAGGTATTATGGGTAAGGAAATACTGGACAGGGATCTCCGCTGGGGAGGAGGGCTGAGGCAGGTGGAGAGAGAGGCTTCTTTGTCCTGCCACCTTGTTAGCATTGCACTTCTCTGTGATGGCCAGTGGCACAGGGCAGTCCCTTTAGATATCTGGAGCTATGCATGCATACACACTTTTTGCTGCTTGGATGCTGCAGAGGTGATGCTGTATGTACGCATTAAGTTCAGTATCATACATACTGTGATCAAACCTGTTCTCATTCCAAAAGCCTCCTCAGAGAACTGTAGTTCTCATACACCCCATGATGAGAAAACTTGGGGCCAGATAAAATGTGTAATTTCTAGCTGTCACAGAATTAGAACTATAGGTTATTTTTAACCTATTCCACTAGATGATAAGATACTGGGAACAGGGTTTTTGCTCATTCTCTCTTTCCATGCAACTCTCAGTACAACCGGGGCCTTTAGATACTATAATCATAGAATGTGATTGAATACAACCAAGAACCTCTTGCTCCCTGCCCTAAAGTACCCGCAGAGCCAATTAACATTCACGTTGTACACAGGTACCATTTTGTCCGTTCCTGAACTACAGTTCTTTGTAGAACAATGCAGATACACATCGAATTAGATTCCCTGCCATTTACAGGCTTGAGGAGAAAAACTATCCTCTCTTGAGGATAGTTCCAGGGCATTTAAGCAGGCAGAATTTATTTACTGACAGCGTATTAGGATGTTCTCTGAGCTTCTTGGAACAAGAATGAAGCAGTAGCAGGACCAGGAGCACAGACAACCCACGTGTTTACTCAGAGGGCTCCTTCCCAAGTTTGCTGAATCATGAACAACTCTGACGCAGGGAATTCTCTCCCTGGTGCTTGTTTCAATCTGTGCTGTGTTAGGGTACAGAGCCTGGTTTACAACGTGTTTTGATTTATCTGAGGGTGAAAGGTATTCAGTTTTAAGTATCTTTTTTCCTCCATTAATCCATACAGTTGCATGGAGTCTACTCTATCCTCAAAATTTCATCCCTGAATCCAGTGAAAGACACTAGTCTGAGTTTTCTCTGAAGCTTTCTCAGGGGCCCTTCGGTTCATGAGAACACTGTTACCAAGAGATTAAATGAATTAAAAATTGATGACTGTTCTGTACTGAATGTCTTGCAGTCAAGGATATTTAAACAGATAGCAGGGAGGGTGGAGGGAAGACTATTTGTCAGAGTATTTTTTCCTAGTTTTAAATAATAGTTTTATGGGGGCAGGGAGGAGGATAGTAAAGGGTGGAGCAGGGGGATTATCTGCTAGTTCTGGGTAAGAAAATTCCTCTTATAAATGCAGTATTGAGAAAGAATAGAGTATTCTAAGAGAGGCACATTGCCTAAGCAACACAGGAAGCACCCAGAGAGAAACCAAAGGATTTTGCAGATTAATGTTATTTGAACACAAAGCCTGTCCTGGCAGGGCTAGGCACTTGTGAGTGCTATCAAGGAAGCTCCCCTGTGGGAGTTTCCTGCAGCTTCTGGGAGTGGAGGAGAACACAGCCCAGTGCCTGCTGTGGCTGCTTCGCAGAAGGGCAGGGTGAAAGGCAGAGTGAACAGAAGAACCGTTTGTCCAAATCTACCAAGCTTTAGAGTTAGCTGAGATTCAGTGCTTCTGTAGTCTCTGTTGGCCCAGGGCTCTTGCCTGGGCTGTCTAATGTTTTTTGTATACCATCTGGTGTGATGGTTCCCGGGATGGGAGTGTGTGCATGTTGTGGCAGATGTTTGTGCTTCTGCTTTCACCAGTGCTGCTGCTGGAGGTGAGTGGAGGAGTAACTGGCCCTGTGACCCTGGCCATTTTAGGCATATTGCAGGTTCAGGTCTGCTTTAAGTTTGTGAGGCTGTTACTGTCCACATGACACCATATTCAAGGTTCAGATCTTTAAATCAAGACCAAAATTTTAAAAAATGCTGGTAATGATGGTTCCTTTGTTTTCTGGTTCCCAGTTGGAGACAATTTTAAAAGATATAGTTTTACAGTGTCTGCTCTGAACTTGTCGGGCATCTTTAAAGGTATAATGATCTGAGTACTCTGAAGCACCTCTCTTTTCTCTGACTGACACTTGAACTCCATCTGCATCCCTAACTTCACCTCAGGAGATGCAGTACTGCACAGAAGGTAAAATGTGCATGTTCACAGATGATAACAATTTAATCCTGTTAGATCAAATCTGCTAGCAAACAGGGGTGTAAACTGATTTCTATGCATAGTCTTTATGCCTTTATCCTGCATGAAATGCCAGTAATTTTTGGCACTGTTTCAGACTGGATTGATGACTGAGTGGCCTTCTTCCCTGTCCTTACGTGCACATATATAAAGGCTCTGTGACAGTGTCAGTAGTAACAGAGCACCAGTGGACCAGAAGAGGATGTTTTGCCTGCTGTGAATTTCCATGCTTCAAGATCCATCAGTTATGAATATGAGATTGGAATTCAAGTTCATAAATAAAGATACGTGGAGCAAACTCCATAGATCCACTGGGTAAAATCCAGAGATCCAATGAGCAAACTGCTACAGGTTCTTCATGTGCGCTTGGAGCAGGAGGGAGAGAACAGGAAAAAGCGAAGGAGAGCACTGGGGAGCATCTTGTTCACTGTGTTTGTAATATAAGTTCAAACAAATGACAAAACTTGTGACATCCAGTCTTGATTGAGAGACGAATAAATAGCTCAATAGGTCCTCAGAATAAAACAGCATTGGATCCTTCCTGTATGATTCAAAATATCGTCTAACTCATTAAAATGAAAGGTCTCAGTGATCACCCAAGTTGTATTTTCTTGGTTCTTTAGAAACTACTGATTTCCCCAGAATTTAAAAACTTTCATTCTGAAAAGTAGCTATTATACCTGCATGTAAGCTAATATTATTATGCATCATCTCGATTGTATTAAAACCACAGTCCTTCAAATATCAAAATGTAATTCACCCAGTTAAAGAACAACAACTGAGAATTTATTTTTCATTCTAATTTTCCTCCATGAAATGAGTCTGTTTTCTTTGGAGAAGAATGAGAAAGAAAAGCTTGAAATACATGGATGTAATTGCCTTCATTAAAAGCTGGCTGAACAGTCTTTATCCTGTGGGGTCTACTCCCTGTCTCTCCGAGGTAAGTTCCCATGTATTTTTAATGGGAAACTTATTACCAATCAAACCTATATTCTTGCACTGATACATAAAAGTGGATATTCTGTACTGTTTCATCATGTTGGGTCTCCTGGGAAGAACAGCTCATTACGGCATCAACTGTCCCTGCCCTTTGCAAAAGGCCCCACCAAGGTCATATCAAGAGGTGATGGATAAAGGCGAGATTTAACCCTTGACCTTGACTTTCCTGGTGCTGAGTGTTAATAAATCTACATTTAGGGGGTAGATGTTTTCTCCCAGCTGCTTTTTGTTTGGGAAATGGGGTGACATGCTGTGGCACAACAGGTTGCATTTCCTAGGGCAGTGCTTGTGTGTCCCCACCACAGGGCCCTGCGCCATTGCAGAAGGAGAGCTATGAACAGAGCTTAATCGTTTGGTGGGGCTCAAGTCACATGATAATCTGAAATGTCTGTATATATGGGCCCTCCCGTTTGCAAAAGGGAGCACTTCTTCGGTACCACAGAAAACAGCAGGGTTTCTCCTCCTGCTGGAGCATAGGTGAGGCTGAAACAACATTCACCTGTGTAGTTGTCTTCAGAGTGGTGTTTGAGGTGAACTTCAAGGGGCTAAAACCCTTTAAAAGGGGGTCCCCCCCGTCACACCCATGGGAAACCAGCATTGACTAGTACCAGGAGGAAACAATTCCTTTGAAAGCCTTCAAAACCATAGGGATATCAGGAGCAGCCTTTAGCTCTCGTCTTTCTCAGAAGCCTCTTGCCAGGAGACCAGAAAGCCTTTCCCAAAGATATTCAGTGCCATTGCTCTATGCGTCCAGGAAGGAGCAAACCCAGTGAGGGGGAGATCTCTCCTCTTGTCTGCCTTTCTTTTTCTGTTCCTCTGCTTAGTTTTCTCCAAATGCTCAGTATTTCCTCTTGTTTTGTCCATTCTCATCCCATTTTCCTCATCTGTCTTTAGTGAATAGCAGCTCACTCCATCCTCTGCATCATTTTTCATAGGAGCTGTAATGCTGCTGGCTCTTATGTTTCCCAGTGGTAAAAAGGGCCATTTGGGGCACACCTAAACATCGGTTAGAAAATAAGGAAATTATTGTTCTGAGCTGATGCAGTGTGCTTCTGAACACTTGGTTTCTTTTCTGATGAAAAGTATTGCCCTAAAACTTCCAGTGCATGAAAGCTGCCTGTGATAAGTGCGGTGAAAGAATTAGCTCCTGCATAGAGCTACTCTCAATGGCTCTGGGCATTTCAGTGCTGTCATCTTCTAGGGAAGTTAAATTGCTTTGTTCCCTGTGTCCAATTAGCTTTATAATCAACTTAGCAGAATGTGGAGCAGGAGTGTGCTGAGATCGGGTATAGTCATTTTGTCAGAGGATATGTTCAGATTCATCCCAAACTGGGGCAAGGACCCATGAGGGGATCTCGGAACAGAGGGCAGAGATTATTATACCAAGCTACTTGGAGCCTTTACAGAACAGGGCAGAGGGGGGAGAGAGAGGGGGAGCTCTTTCTGCACACTGGAGAAGAAATACCAGAGATATCAGAATTACCAAGCCCAGAAGTTAATGGCACAAACATTTAGGTTTTTTTAATTCAATGTAAACGTTCAAGCTTGCTGTCAAAATAAAAAGCAGCCAGCAAGAGCAATGAGAAGTGAGCTTTAGAAGTGCCAGGGTTAGCAGGTAACTGCAATTGGGTCTAGTATTGTCCCTTCTTGGCCTTTCTATGCAGCAAGACTTTGTCCTGTGACTCTGTAATTTGTTTACACTCATCTATAACCAGAACCTCATTTATCTCTATCCTTTTGAGTTTCTGATTCTATATAGGATAAATAGCTGGAATGGAACCTTTACCCCATCTAAACCTCACAACTTGTGCAAACTTGTTAGAGGAAGAATTCACAGCCCCGCAGTTAATCGACCAGCACTTTGGAAAAGTGAGATCTTTCAGCACAGCTCCTTTGCAGTGGGCACCAATCCAACATTTTCTTGCATGATTGGCCAGGGTGAAAACCAATGTCAGAGCAGTTCAACATGGCACAACCCTTTCACATCGAGGGCAGATCTCTGAGACATCACTGGCTTCATCCTACTCTGTCTTTGCATAAATAATTCTGACAAATGTCCATTTGCTCCTTGGATGAGTTCTCTCAAGCCCTGGCATATAGTGCAGAGATCAAAACAAAGGCCACATGAATACGTCAGCAATCCATAAATCAGAGAAGCAAGAAAGGCCAAAGGAAATATAATGACCTTCTTCCAGTGAGACAGCTGAAACTGCAGTATGTTTTTCTTTACTTTCAGAGTAATCTGTAGAGCAAGGAGGTATAAAACAAAGCTGAGTGCTAATAAATAGAACAAAAATTGCCTTCTAATGACAAATTATTTAAAAGTATACTATAAGGTATACACCTGAAGGCTGTGCTGCCGTTTAGTGGGACCTTGATAGGCGGGAGAGAATCCTAATGAGGTTCAACAAGGGCAAGTGTAGGGTCCTGCACCTGGGAAAGAATAACCCCAAGTACCAGTACAGGTTGGGGGCTGACCTACTAGAGAGCATCTCTGCGGAGAAGGACCTGGGAGTATTTAGTGGATGACAAGTTGACCACGAGCCAGCAGCGTGCCCTTGCAGCCAGGAGGGCCAATGGTATCCTGGGGTACATCGGGAAGAGTGTGGCCAGCAGGTCGCAGGTCTAGGGAGGTGATCCTCCCTCTCTACTCAGCTCTAGTGAGGCCACATCTGGAGTACTGTGTCCAGTTCTGGGCTCCTCAGTACAAGAGATGCAGCTACTGGAGAGGGTCCAGCAGAGGGCCACAAAGACGACTAGGGATCTGGAGCATCTCTCTTATGAGGAGAGATTGCAGGAGCTGGGCCTGTTTAGTCTATAGAAGAGAAGATTGAGAGGGGATCTCATTAATGCATATAAATATCTTAAAAGTGGTTGCCAAGAGGATGGTACCAGACTCTTTTCAGTGATGCCCAGTGACAGAATGAGGAACAATGGGCATAAACTAAAGCAAGAGAAGTTCCACCTCAAAATGAAGAACTTCTTTACATTGAGGGTGACACGGCACTGAAACAGGTTGCTCAGGGAGGTCGTGGAGTCTTCTTCTCTGGAGACATTCAACACCCACTTGGATGACTTCCTGTGTAATCCACTCTAGGTGACCCTGCCTTGGCAGGGGGGTTGGACTGAATGAACTCCAGAGGTCCCTTCCAGCCCTAACAATTGTGTGTTTCTGTGATTCTGTGACCAGGTCTTGAGGCATGTTTGACCCAGTCAGGCACTGTGATGGTTGTGCAGTGTTGTCAGTAAAGGCTTATCTAACTCAAGTATGAAGTCTTACACTTTTGACCAAGCAGTAATCTTTTATCTTGTGTTCTGCTTTTTCATGATCTCTTCCCTTGAGCTCTGGATGATTTTCAAGGAAGACATGTTTTCTTCATGCCCCTCCAAAACTGTCTCATGTTTTCCCTTCTCCTCATTTATGACTGTTGTGGGTACCCATATTTTGGTGCATTGGGTCCTATGGCTGTGCTGGTCTGCTGTTGTGTAGTATGTCATACTTTGGGGTCAGGAGATCCTGGCACATTCCCTGTCTCTCTTCTGCTGTCATGGAAAATGAAAAGCTTGTGCCTCTATGGTTGCATATAAAAGTGATATCAGTTTAGGAGCAGTCAGTAGTTCAGAGTTTCATGTCCAAAGCATGAGACACGATGGATTTGTCTACATTCAGGGACTTCCTGTCATCTGCAGTTTCATCCTGTTTGATACAGGTCTCCAGCTGAGTGACAAGTGGTGTGAGCCTACTGCAGTAACAGAAGGTGAGGGGAATAGTTATTTTTAATGCCCTAGGGGCACCCTTTGTCGAGATTAATCCTTTGTCCTCACCCCATATCACTGCCCTTTAAAATTCAAAAGTTGGCATGTGTCGTCAGCAGGGCTACAGGAGGGGAAAAATAAACCAGTTTTCTTCCCCCCCCAGCCACGTTGAAGCCAAAGAAACTTTCAACCCTTTTGCAGATAGAATGTAATATTTTCCTCCTGGTAGTCTGCCAAGCAGAAACCTGTACAGAAAAAGGCCTTTTGATAAGCCAGAGCAGGAGCTGTCTCTGTCTCCTAGGTCAGGGTAAGGTCAACGCACACTAAATGAATATAGCTGGTGCTTCTGTTACAACAAGGCCTAAGCAGTTCAAAGCCAGGCTGCATCATCTGTGGCTGGAAATAATTTGCAGTGCTGCTTCCTGAGCAGCAGATTGGCTTCCCATTACACAGGCTAATGAGAAAGTGTCACAAGTGGTCTCGGTAATAATCTTGCAGTAGATACCCCCCTCCCCCCACTTCTCAGCACACTTGCAGAGATTTTGACAGGGAATGAAGGAGGGAAGAAAGGAAAGAAGGAGGGAGGGAAGGAGAGAGGAAGGAAGGGAAGGAGGGAGGAAGGCAGTCAGGAAGGAGGGAAGGCAGGGAGGTAGGCAGGAAAGAAGGTAGGAAGGAAGGAAGATATTCTCACAACTTGTTCTTTTCTATCCTCAGCCTCAAAATACTGAACCCACAAATCGAAGCAATAGGATCAACAGAACTGGAAGTGAGAGGTGCATGTGCTTACATCATTACCTGGCTGCTATTCCACTAAAGCTCTCAGCAAAGCAGAGCTGTTGGCTCCCAAGGGCGTCTCTGGCACCACCTGATTACACAGTAGCATTTTAGGAATTCCCAGGTAAATGTATCTATTTTTGAGGCTTGTCTTTTTTGCAACACCTCTATCCCACCTCTCCCTGGACAGTCTTGTACCTAGCTGCCAACAATAGAGCAAATGGCCTTTGATCCCTGGAATCTCGTGCCAGTTTGGAGCAAAAACTCAGAATCTGGGTCAGAACAGAGATCAAAAAGGCTGACCACAAATCAGAGTACACCACAGACCCTCTTGGTTAAGACACAGTGAGGGGAGGTACCTGACCTTCTGATTGCAACAGCATGGGGAACCTTAACTGGGCACTGGGCTGGTGTGTCAACAACGGTGCTAAGTTGTTACATTACAAACTCTTCTTGGCCATGCAGGATATCTCTTTTTGTATTTGGACAGCTGGGGGGGCAGTACAGTGTCCTCTGCCCCTTAACCCACTCTTGTTTCCAACGCAGAGGAACAGCACAGCCTTTGTAATATATTGCCATGATGCTGACAGGTCAAAAAGCATCTTGCTCGTAAACCACTTCTTTCCAGGCTAAGGACAAGGTTTACAAAGATTGATTTGCCTGCCTTGCATGTTTCCAGGAGTCTTCACTAATTGTACCCCATTTCTCACGAACCATTGCATTAACTCTGCATTCTAAAGGTCCCCACCAGAAACACTGCAGACATAAAACCAGCAGAGTACACCACAACCTCGGAACACAAGTATTCCTTCTCTAATTTATTTGTTGCCCACTACTGTGTATTGTTCATTATGTTGCAGAGGTTATGATATCGAGAAGTTCCTCACTGCTGCCTTCTGGGTCAAGCCGAAACCTCGGGGGAGGAGGTGAAGGGAGGACAATTGCTTTTTCCCTAAGAAAAGGTGGGCGTGGCACAGCTATCCCAAATGAAAGATGGGATGTGCAAAGGGGGCATCAAGCAGGGAGCAGACTAAGAAGCATGTGAGAGAAGAAGGTGGCCTATCTGACAGGGGAGCAGGCTTACTGCCAAACCTTGGTGGGATTTTTTTGACTCAGGAAGCCAACGAAATTGATTGAGCACTGGAGGAATGTGCCTACATTTCCAGGACCCAGTGGATAAAGGAAAGGTTGTTTACCAGCCTTTCTAGTTAATCTTTTTCAGCCACTCAACCTAAATTTTCCCTATTGAACTAATTTTCTTTGCATGATTATTTGTATGTTTTATTAAACCTAATTCTGTGAGAGTCTGGGATAATCTCATGTCTTCTGTGTGATGGATTCAGGTGGAAGATAGGAGATCAGAAAGTGTGCTTCAAGGCTCTAGTCCATCTTGGACAAGTATGGAAGGTAGGCTGTGTTCAATAGAGAAGGGGGTTGCTATTAACAGCATCACTTGAATAAAAAGAATACACACAGGCACTATGCATGCTCACAGGGATCCAGGGCTGCTTGTAGACTTAGGTCCCCTTCTGGTCCACCACTGCAGTGCCATCTAAATGTCTCACCTGAGCATCTTTACTGTGGTGTCACAGTTCAGTGACTCACTGGTTCCCGGGCAGGTCTCACCCTGGTAAAGAGCCAGAAGTTTCCATCTGAGACTGAAGGAAGATCTGGGCCTGTGCACCAATTTTTCTGCAGCCATGAAACAAGTCACAGATTCTGAGTCCAGAAAGCTAAACTAGAGCATTCTTTATTTATAACCCTCATCAGAAGTCACAGTATATCCAGCACAACCTATGATAAATTACAGACTTCAGATGGAAGAATGAAAGTGTCAAAGATCAAAAAGGTGCATTCTTATCACTGTGCACCTGCCTTTTTCAGCATATGCCTCATTTGGATTCCCAATTTCATATTTCTTCCAAAAAATAGCTTTTAACCTAAGGTATCACATGGATCAGTCTCTCTCTTTTCTCCAGAGGAAATGATTACTATTATAAAGTTGAAGGGTTCTAAAAGAACTTAGTGTGAAGAGTTTCTGTGAACATTTTCTTGACCATTGGTAAAAAGTTTGCTTTAATTGGCTATGAGTGCTGTTTCAGAAACAGGTCAGTCCAACATCATAAAACTAGCTACCATCACCTCTCCTTTCTGCAGAAGATACTTGTACTGAGGCACTATGAGAATTTAAAAAGGGGGGGAGAAAGGGACAGGGAGGAAACAAGACAGATATTCAAAGAAAGAACAGAATGAAGTGGGTGACATTGGTGACCCATCTGGTAACCTGAGTTTATAGTGGTTTGAGATTTCAAAGACATTAATACATAGGAGTTCTATACATTAATATACATTCTACATCTAATTCTAATTGGAGAGGAATATTTTCCCTTTCTATTAGATTGCAAGAAGACTTAGATTGTGACTGTGTGCCTGACTATTCACAGGATTTTGTTGAGGCTGTGTTAACCAGGAGACTCAGGAAACTGGGATGTAGCATTTGGGAAGCAGCCTCTCAACTAATCTGGGCTATCATGTCACTTAGCCTCAAATCTAGAAGAGACATTGAAGCCCATAATAAAGCCCCAGGACTGACAGTCAGGACACATTACAGACAGGAACATCATTGTGGTTTAAGCTGTCAAAATGCTAACCGTGAATAATAAGAAGGGATGGTTAAAGGGAGGAAAGGTAGTAACTTCCAGCGTGTGACAACACTTACAGGTTAATCCATCTCTGCAGGTTAATCCACCTCTGTGGTTTCCTTAGCATTTCAAGTTCCCCTGCCTTTGCCATAGCACATAAATGGGGAGGCATAACTGCTCAGAAACAGAAAATATTTCAACCCCTGGGTTTTGGCTGATCTGTGTCATTAAATGTAAACTGTCCTTAAGCAGGCATCTTCAAGAGAAAACTACTGAGTGGGAGAGAAGGAGCTGAGACCTCTGTGGCTTGCCTTCTGGTGCTTCCTCTCTTTCAACAGTGCATATGTTACTTTCCAGTTGGGTTTAAGAGAGAATCCCTACTGTTGAGAAGATTAAGGGATTAAACAGAAAGGGCTCCATTGCAAGAATTTCTCTTCCAGCTGGTGCTCGGTTGGGGTAGAAAGTTTTCTGAGATAGAGAGATACAGATAATGTTGTGCATACAGATATATTTGGCTCCTCTGATTAATTCAATGTTAATACAGTGTCACCTTTTCTGTTTGGAAAAATTAGAGTAAGATAGTACCACATGCTGTCAGTCTTTAGAGGAAATCACTAGGGACAATTGAAGTCCTGAAATTATCTTTTTCAGGCTCTTAGTTCAGACTCATGACCCTTCTCCCTTCCCCATGTAATTTTAACATTTTTTCTTTTAGTTTTATCCAAGTGTCACAATTACAAATCTATGGCTGGACAGAGTAGGTGGACTGTGAATTTTCTCTCTCTTTTGCTGGGTTAAGCCCTGCCTTTCAAGTTATTTTACACATAAAGACATTCAGCTGCCTCTGATCTTCATGAGCTTTCTCTTGGTTTCTTTAGAATACAAAAGTGAAGGGCTCAAGCAATCCAAAGCCCATTGAAGTCAATAGTCCGTAAAGATTAGAATGCCTCTTTCTTACCATGTCTTTTTGGGAGCAGAGAGTACAGTGCAGAAGACTGAGTATATTGGGGAGGAAGAACTGTACCCAGCCTTTCCTCTTTGTCAGGTGTTAAAGGATTGCTAATACACTTTAAAGGTGGTTTGAACTTAAAAACTCACCTAAAATGCCGAAACATATCTCATTTTCTAATAGATTGAGCAGGCACCCTGTGCAGTTAAGAAGGGTGTAAAAACAAACCATGAGCTGGATTGATTGATCCTTGTTACATGGGAAATTGTGCAGTTCATTACCTACTTTTTGGTGCAGCATTTCCTCTTCCCATATTCCTTTCTCTTTCTATCTTGCTCTACACCATTTCTACCATATTCCTTCTTTGGATTTATATGTTTTTCCCTTCCTTCCACTTTCTTTCTAGAGGGAGTGATCAAGGAGGCCTGTTAAGGACACTGTCATGTTCCAGTTCCAGTTTAAACATTATTATTACTGTGGACAAACCATTAACCTTTTTCCTCCATCAGACTCACATTCCCCCACGGTTGTTTTGTCTCATAAATCTGATTTTCTAGGATAGGAACCTTCAGAATTGCAAAGTTTTTCTGAAAATGAGACAGAATGAGTTCCCATCCCTTCTAAGTGCCTTGAAGGAGGATTATAAGGGCTGGTGAAGTCTCTGCTCAACTACTTATTTGATTACAAAGGCAGTAGTGAGGACAAAGAGAGAAGATATCATATCTTCTCTGTACAAGTCACTCATATTTTATAGTCATTTACCCTTTGTATTATAATTGAAAAAAAAATCACCAGCACAGTAATTTCTTCATATTTTCCTGATAACCACAACAAAGCCCTTACAGATCAAAGATACATGTGTTCATGTAGCTTGTAGTGAGCGTGACTTAAACCAAGAAGAGGAAGGAACTTTACAGTTCTCCTCTGTACCTTTTTCAGCTAAGGTTTTATCTTCTTTTTTGTTTGTTTGTTTGTTTTTTAATTAATTGCTTTTGTGGTTTTTTTTTAAAATGAAAATTACCAGAGTTTCAGTGTCATTAATACTTGTGTGTTTGTTGATATCATCCATGCTGTTGCAGACAGCGCAAGTTCTTCAGGGGCCAGTGGATCTCATCCTTCTCCAACCCCACCCATTACTGCTGTCAAGTAATAAATGAACTTGTTCCTCATGTTAGTTTAGCGTTGTTTGTGACCTGCATTTTCAAGGATGCTTTATCAGCCTCCTTAGCAGCACCCTGATTCCCCGACTCCTGCTCCCATGGCTCTCTGTGCACAGCCGTGGGGCCGCAGCAGGGCCACAGCCAGCTGGAGGGTCCCAGCTGCTGTGCTGCCTCACTGCAGCCGTGCAGAGCATTCCAGCCTCTGATGGGCTGGTGTGCTGCTCCGCCTGGCCCAGAGCGCGTGGCTTGTCGCTCAGGGAGGATTGACATGAGCCATTAGTTGTGACGGACGCACACTTGACTAGTTCTGATAGCGGTATTTTCTTTCAGGCTGTGACATTATTTGAATAGATCACCTTCATTTAGCATTCACCATGCTCTCATTTGTCAAGCAGTTTTCTTGAAACAATGTGACTGTACAAAGTTCCCAAATATGTCTATGTTTGAAGCAAGTTCTCTCCCTTTTCAGTCCTTCAGGTGCCGTTATTAACAGTCTAAACACCTTTGTGAAAATAAAGCTCGGAAAAAGCTTCCCAGCTTTAGCACAAACACTAAATAGGATTTTCCTTGTTGTTCTTAACTGCTGGGAGCACGTTCAACTGCAGGTCATTCAGAGCTTTGACTGTTCCCTACCTTTTATGACAGTTACTTTGGATAATGATATTCCTGGAGAGGACGTAACAATCTGGTTTAGAGAGGATTATCTGTGCAGACCCCTGTGTAGGGCATGTTCTTGGTCTCTGGAAAATTGTCCACATTTTCGTCAGTCTGCAACCCTGATGGCCAATCAAGAAAACTTCAGAACCAGGGCAAGCAAGTTGGGCCCATATAGAAGTGCAGTCTTGTATATGTAGAATCACAGATATCATAAAATCATCAAGGTTGGAAGGGACCTTTAAGACCATCCAGTCCAACCATCCGCCCAGCACTACCACTGTAACCCATAAACCACTAAACAAGATCACCCAGTGACAGATCCAGATGCCCCTTGAATACCTCTAGGGATGGTGACTCCACCACCTCCCCAGGCAACCTACTCCAATGCCTGACCACCCTAGCAGTGAAAATTTTTTTTCTAATATGTGATCTGAATGTCTCCTGTCTCATCTTAAGGCCATTTCTTCCTCTCACTGCAGGCACAGTAGAGACTGATCCTCACCTCACTACAACCTCCTTTCAGGTAGTTGTAGAAAGCAATGAGGCCCCCCCCAAGTTCCTCTTCTCCAGATTAAACAAACCTTACTCCATCAACCCTTCCTCACAGGACATGCTTTCTAGACCTTTTGCAAGCCTTGTTGCTCTTCTCTGGACAGCTCCAGACATAGGGCTCAGTACTCATCAGTGCATGCATGTACAGTTCTAAAATACAGATATAAGCCAATAGTGCTACTATAAGCTGAAAATGGTGGAAGATCAGAGAACTGCCTGCCACTGAGTATAGTATATGTATTGTGGTGAATATATTCAGGAAACAAACAACAAACAACCTTTTTAGTAGCAGAAAACCAAGAAAACATACTGTTGCAGTACACCATGTATACCATCAATCCCAAACTCACAGGAGTTATGTGGATATACAGAATAAAAACCAGCTAAAGGTATCACAATACTTTTTCATGCACAGATAGGCAATCACCTTCTCACTTTTTAGAGAAATAATGCTTTTTAACACATCAGTGAGCTGAAAATGAAGTATGTTTTCAAGATTAAAGGGGACAGATTCTTGGTCGAACTGGAAATATTTGTGTAATTGTCTAAATCTTAAACTTCTTCTCCACCCATCTCCCCAAATACCTTCCATTCATTTCAAGTCTAGAAGGAATTTTTTTTTCCTGTTGACTGCTAGAGAGCTGCTAGAGGCTACCTAGAGCAACTCAAATCAGGACTGTCACCCACAATAAATTAGATCATCTCTGTCTTTGTTTAGGTGGGTTTAGAGATGATTTGTGGCTTTGCTGTTAACTACCAAATGTCTCTGTACTGTGCTGGAGATGGATTCCCACAGAGGTGGGCTCACTTCTTACAAATACGGAAAATAACACACTGGTGGGTTTTACTATGCCTGCTCAGTACGGCTCACTGTATCAGTACACGTGCACACATTGGCAAAGAAACTATCAATTAAGATATCTCACCACAGTATAAAGCTCCTGGACACTAAGAATCTTTGTATTTATGGTTCTACACCACACCTGAGAGCAGTACTCTATGGAATTATCAATGAACCTGATTAGCATAACAAATTTTGCTTCCATCCAGAAGAGGTAACGAATCAGTTTGCTGAGCTAGTATCACCTGCTGAGTAAGCAGGACCATAGTAATTCCCAGTGAAACTACAGGAGGGAGAAAACCGTCATTGCAGAAAAATAAACTTGCACGCTCAAATATACACTGCATGTGCACAGAGAAACTGAGCGTTATTATTGTGCTCAGCAGGATTGTGTAGTGATAAAGTGGGATTGCTCTGGCATTTCAGAATCGCTGTTCTGTGTTGTAGCACGGTCCTCAAAATGTCAGAGCCTTGAGGAAGTGATGGACTGGTTTCTTAGCAGGAGTGAATCCCCAGAGCTACCCTGGGTGCACTGACTTGCAGATTTGGAGATTCTGGCACAGTTTTAGACCACAAAGAAAATAATTCTTTGGGGAACTAAATTTATTAAATTTTAAATAAAACCTCTGCTTTTGTAAAACTTACATATTTCCTTATCTTTATTTATAAAAGGTGCATTTGTGTAGAGAAAAGTTGGACTTTGCTAACTCCCTTTGCACAAAACAGCACAAGCCCCTACATGGCTGTGTGTGATTATTACATTAGCACATCTCTATGGTTACACCACAGAAACCTTTAAGTGTGAATGCATTTTTTTCTTTTAAGTACCAAGATGTTCCTGATGGAAAAAAAATGACCTCTTCTTGGCTCCTGAGATAAAGTCAGGGATGTGATTAATGCTGACTGTATTCCACAGTTTTTCCCTGAAGACTAGCTATTAATATTTTCCAGTGATGTATGTCCTTTCACTTAACCACAAATGGGTGGTCAGCAAGATATTTAAGCCCAGGTTTTGTTTTAAGAAATCACTTTCACTGTACCACCACACATAGGGCCTTTGACTTAATACCCAGGGACTGTCTCTTCCAAGAATGCATGAATGGACACCTCATCTCATCTTATTTTTTTTCCAGTTAGCTGCCATTTAAAGCAGATCCAACGGCCTGTGAAATGGAGGGTATTTCTAGATTTAGTATATTACTGGGTTAACTCACAGCGGCAGGATACTGAAAAGCTTTACACATCAATTACTATCTGTTCTTTGATGTACAGCCTTGCAAAGCTGTTTTGATTTGGCTTTATTTTTGGTTCCATCAGTTGTATCATTGGGTTGGCCCAACAAAGTAGCTGACACTTTCAGAAGGATCCACCTCTCATTTTCTTTTAAACGAGCTTATTAACAGAGCAGAAGGGTATCTGAGATCCAAAGCTGTACTTTATTACACAGATGTGCACAAATCATTAAAAAAAATCCCTGAAACAAGTAGAACCGCAATAAGAAAAGAATAGCAGAACAAACTATGATACTGATGGGTGAGACAAATTAAATAAAAGGGTTGAAAGCATAAGTGGTTAACAGAGGGGTGCTCAGTCTTCACTTTGTCCTGTTTTTATTCAAGATCCATGAGTTCCTTATGGTCTTCTCTATATTCTTAGGAAAGTCTCCTTTCTTCTATAAACCCAAACAGAGACTTAGGCTGTGCTTCCTGCTACAGGCAGTCCTTGTTATCCACTTAGACATTTCTTCATCTGCAGTGTGGCACTGCCCACTCTGTTCCCAGGGTCTCTGCCATGCTACTCTGCTACTGAGAAGGAACAATGTCTCCCTCTTGTTGCTTCTCCAGGGATTTCACCTCACATGACAGCCAGGACAAGTTCTTCTGTGCTGCTGCCTACTGTCACAAGCTCCTTAGCAGAATATCCTGTCCTCATCCTGGCCTCCATCCTGCTCAATGCTGTAGGAACATGCTACAGGAAGAAATTTTTTGCACTGGGTACTGAAAGTGTTGGGTTTACAATTCACTTTTGCTGTCTCCCCGCTATTGTTCATTATGACAACATTGATTTCTTTTTAAATGTGATTGCAAGCTGCGCAGAAGTGGGGAAACTTGAAGCTGAACAACACCTTGCACAGACAAGGCTCTTTGCCTTGCTCTTTGCCAGACATCCTGGGGACGTCCTCACAGGAGATCAGGGCAATAAGGGGACAATGGAGGCAGCTGTGAGGGAGATTTAGTGTGCAAATGGTCCTAAAGCAGCAGGACCTGTGGTGTTGGGACAAGCAGGATTGTGATTTCAAAGTTAATGTCTGCCAGGGTGTTTTCTGTCTCAGCTCTCTCTATTTATATTTAAGCTTTGATATGACTGCAGATCTGGATTAAAAATTCTCCAGATGCAGTGTCACATCATTTTGTCTTGTTATTGATCTTCTCTCTTTCCCTTCTGCCCATCAATTCCTCATTCTGTGTCCTGGTGCCCAAAAACTGAGGTGTCCAGTTAGTGTCAATTTTGCAAAGTATATTCTTTTAAAAATTATGTTTTGTAAATTACAGACATGTGAATGTATATGTTCAGCCCTGCAATGATTGGACCCTCTTGTCACTAACAGATTTGCATCAAGAGCATGTTTGTTAATGAATTAGTGTCTAGTCCTTTAATAATAACCCAAATACCCCAGTTCACTTCTTTAAAATCTTTGGTAAGACTAAGTTTGCTGTTTTCCTCCATGTAAACAAGGGATAGAATGCAGAAGCCAGTGAGCATGCCCCTGGTGTCTGAGTGTCCCGGGATCTATCAGGGCTTCAAGCGAATTTCACGACCAAAACCATAAAGTATGAGGCATAGAATCATGTATGCTTTTCCCCTCCAAGAGGTTTTTTTGCGCTGAGAAAACAGGGCTCAGCTGTTGTACATGTCTGTTCTAAAACTGACTCTTCACCTGTCTTTGAGTGACCATTTTGACAGAAAAGACAGTATTTCTACCCTTGAATAATTTTGATAAAATAAAGGGCAAAAGTGTCCTCCTTTGTAAAGAGCTAACAGCAAGTGACATCCCTCACTCAGAAAATTTTCTTGAAAATACCTGTTCTCCGAAGACACATAATAGTCCTGTTGCCAGGAAGCAATTGATATCTTCATAGAGAGGGCTTAATAAATTGAAGCACAGTGGTCAGCTTCTCAGAAAAATGTCAAAGAAGGGTAGGTATCAGGGAGAAACTATAGTAACGTGGGAGGCGACGTATGAGTCCAGACAAATCAATTCCTGCTGCAATTTACCATCCTAAACTGGCATGAAAATGGAGGTAAGCTGAAAACCTAAAATAAGATTTTTGCAAGAACTAGATAGTTTAACGGACATGGTCGGAGTAGGTAAAGCTGCAAATTTCATTTAGTTGTGCATTGTTTTTGTGTCATGCAAGACTTGGGACTCAAGAAAAATGTCTAATTAACTTGTTTGGGGTCTTTTTGCCTGTGATTGTTTCCTTTCAGTGTCTGCAAGCTCCAGTTGCACAGTAGTCCATATAAGCCAGGAAAGTTAAGGTAGTTGTAAGCAAGTTCTCCTAGACACTGTGGTGATACCAGTGATCATATAAATCAGCCAGCTCACTCACTGTTGTGAAATGGTAAAAAATAAATAAGATCTATTTTTAACTTAGTTCACTTCAGCTGCTAATAACTGAATGAGTTAGAAATGTTAGAGATGAGAATGTTTTCCCTAAATATTGGCCAGATCATGACATTGATTTCAAAGGATGAAATTACTCCCTACTAAAATCAGTAATTCTGCCTAATGACTGGCAAGCTTGGTGGCTGATGACTTGCTGGCTATACCAGCACTGTCTACCTGGAATGGCTTTAATCGGGGAACGGGCTCCAAATCAGAGACAGCCTCAAGGAGCAACAATGATATTTGGATTTACATGTTCAAAGAAGCCTAGATTTAGGGTTTCCATCCATCCATTTTAATATATTTTAGAGGTATTTACAAACTGCAGCTAAAGTTGCAGTTGTTAGATTTAGGCCCTTTAAGACTGCTGTTTGTAATTTTAAACTGGTTTGTCAAGAGTTTTTTGGTCTCTTTTACCTGCAAAGACCCAGCAGAGCTGATTCAATCTCTAATGGCAAAAGCAAGGCAGAGGGGTGTGATCCTTCTGTTGCTTTCAGAACCAATAATGTCATCTACCACACCAGCTGAAACACAGATCCTTAAGTTTAGATGTCTGGAGCACAGTTTAGCTGTTCCTACCTGTCTTACTCTGATATTTGAGATACTTTGCAATGTGAGCACCCAGGACCGATGCCTCCTTCCTACTGTACCCAGTGTTAGAGACCCTGTGCTCTCTATTATAACACTCCCTTATTAGCTTTTTGGATAGTACTTGAAGCCCTTTGAGAAGGCAAGGCTGTATATAAGACTGCAGAAGGTAGATTTGACCAAGGTTTTCATAGAAAATGCACATCTTCTAGGGTTTTTGAGTAACGTTTTATGTCTCAGTGAAAAAGACAAGCTATGTTTACCCTTTAGGAACAACAGATGGTTATTGTAGGGTGTGGGGCAAACAAACACAGGTGAATAGGTTGTTTCCAAAGGGGATTTTAGCATACATGGAAATCAGAAATATGTGGGGATGAAGGTGAATAAATAAGTACTTAGGAGGCCATGTGATCACATATGACATACTATTACGCAGACAAATTCTCAGTCTTGAGCCATGTCTGTTCAGGTTTTCTTTTAAGCACCCAACCTGGACTGTCAAACTGAGATGCATGGAGAGATGGTAAGATTGTGTCTTTAGGTGCTAAAGAAGCTTAAACTACCTTAAGTCCCATCTTCAGAACAAACTTTTCCAGGAAAGGAGTTGTAGTGATAGTTATAGGGTTATTCTGTGGTGATAGTGAAAAATGACTGACTTGTTGGCAAAAGAGGAAGGATGAGACACAAGAAAGTGCCTTAAGGTATCATTCGCTAGAGGAAACGTGGGAAATTTTGGAATCCTGGTTCAAGGGCTCAGACCTACCATGTAATCATTAGGAAAAATCCACTAATACACTCAAGTTCTCTTCCCTCATGAAGATATCAAGGTTTCCAGACCTCAAGCCACTATCTCCATCAGAAGCAGGGCTTCCTTGTTCTTCTTGCTCATACCAGAGCAGATGCCAGGCTGCGTGACTGCTGGGGCAAGAAAGCTCACTGGGAGTCTGAACCTGGTGCAGGCATAAACCTAATGGCTACAAGGTGTATTAAAGGATACAGGAAATAGGGCCCATTTCTTCTGCTCACTCAAGCATTAATTCTCTTAAATGAGAAATTAAAAGAATAAGACCTATGTGAAGAGGGAAATACAAGTTGAAATGGGCTTGACCCACTTTCTTTCTTTTCTTACACGGCACCTCCTAAATCATGCCAGAGAAGATGGATTATACTTTCAGTCATGAGATAAACCTGTAAACTAGTTCTTGTCTGCAGCACTTGTGTATTATAGATCTTGTGTCTCCTGAAAGATGAATAATTACAGTCCCTGGGGAGATACTCTTTCGAAAATGCAGTCATCATGGATTCTGTAGTGTGGGATAGCTGTATGGACAACAATGATAAAACGAAGAGCCTTCTTGTCCCCAACAGGCATGAAAGTGAAATGGGAAGAAAGAACAGCTCTCATTAGATTAATGAGTGAGGCTTCCAATTTCTGGACAAATTTGTGTTTCCTTTGCTTTGATGAAATAAATACCATTTGATAAGGACAACCAAGTACCATCAAATCAAACTGTGGCATAAACAATTGCATAGGCCTTGATTTAAAGTGGGCTTCTTCCAACACAATGTCCTATGGAAAGAATGGATCCTTCAGAGTAAATTGACTGGATTTTCTTTGCCTCTTTTTCTGTTTGGCAATCTGTCTTCATTGAAACCTTGGTGAATCCGATAACAAAACTTAATATGTTGTGCATCATAAATCTGTAGCATATGTCATGGATGAATTCTTCCATGTGCATGTGACATTTACCCTGCATTTAGAGTTTCAGGCATACTCATTATCCAAGTGCTACATGAAGAAGTCTTTATAAGAATTCCCTCTGGGCATATGCTCTGAATGTAACACACAGAGATGCTACACAAGGTCTCTTTTCAGGAGCCTTTTTTTGAGTAAATATTTGAAGTGTGTATTGTAAAGAAATGCAGAAGACACAAGGGTTATGAAGCAAATGAGCTTTTTAAGTCAAGGTATCTTTTGGGGTAGATGGAGAGTTCCTTGTTACCATGCATGCAAAAATCACTAAGTGATACTTCTCTGTCTGCAGCAGTTCATTGCCGCAGAACCAGGCTGTTGTCACTGAACTGGCACAGCTGTGCTCTTACTTTTCTACTCTGCATGTTACTAACAGGATAATAGTCACAGAGACCCAGCTACCCTACCACCAAGAGATGCCATGCCATCAAAAGGGAGCAGAATATAGTCAGGCTTAAATTGCCTTTGCCCGCCAAAAATATTCACCATCATACTCCATTTTACAAAGAATCAGACATCGCTTCATCAATGCATTGGCCTAGAATTGATCTGGGTAGAACAAAGGAGACGAGATTTAATAACTATGCAAGTCAAAATGACCTTTCCGGAAAGGTGACAACAGCTGCAAGTTGCATAGAGACACAGACCTTGAAATCTTCGCACACATGCAAGGAAAGCTCACCATTTTGCCTCTGGCTTTTGGGCTCAAAGTAGGAAAAGGACCAGAGTTGTCTTCAGCTACCTCATTAAGTGACAGCACAGCTACTCTCCCAGGAGCAGGGTAGGGTGTTTGTCACTCTCCAGCTTAAATGATACATTTCAAAGCCACTGTTGTTAGCTTCTAACAATGCCTCAACCTTGAAAGGAGTTTCTGTGAAGGAAAACTTGAAAGTGTAAAGTATCTTCTAGCTCTAGGAAGACAAAAGATGATCAGTATTTACAAAGGTTAGAGCACAAACACAATACGGTGCTATTCAGGACAAGCATTTAGATTTTTATTACTGCTTGTATTATTGCTACCACCAGCACTTTTGTTACTGCTATTATTATGAAGGCAAACACAAAAGGCCTGTGAATATGCTCTGCGATATACAATACCTCATCTCTCTAGAATGACAATGATTATACAGAAATGGAAGGGAAAACAGCAATATGAAGTAAAGTCCCAGCATTTAAGCTTCATCAGTCCTCAGGCAATGACTCTGTGACCCATCCAAAAAACCAGGATATATTGATTAGACATGAGAACATTAAAAGCACATACCCGCTAAAGCTTCACACATAGAAACCAGATAAGGTCTTGTCCAATTTTTATCATGTTATACAATACAAAATTGCCTGAAGTAGCATTAATAGACTGTGTTTGAACTGATCATTGCACCCTTTCTATCTTCACGCAACATTTAAAATTCACATCAATATCACTTTAGGTCAGAATCAATAACAAAACTCAAAGCTCTTTCAGCTTGTCTTAGTTTGAAGACTAGATATAAAAAATCTGAACCTTTCCATTATATCTCTTAGGACTCAAAATCCTGTTTTAAGACACTTTAAAAAAAACCCAATGTTATATCAAGTGCCAGCATTGACTTGAGGTGATGATGGTGTTTCTCCCAGTGTCTCTGGCCATGGTCCATTTTCTGGTGGTGAACTGTCCCATATTGTTTTAGAAAATAGCATTTAACCATTCAATATTTTGCTTGTCGACATTGTGTCACGAAGCAGCGTTCTGTCAAGCAGTTTGAAAAGGGCAATAGCTTGCAGAGTGCAGACAAAAAACCACCAACAAACAAATAAAAGAAGATTAATCCCAGGCCAAAAAAAAAAGAAGGGGGATTTGCAAAATCCCAGAAATTCTGGAGCTTTTGGCTTGTTTCTCAGAATGAGTCATAAAAGAAGTCCAAGAACGGACTCATTCTGTCAAGTTCACAGCCTGACAGGATGCTGCATAGTCATTCTAGAAAAAAACTTACCAAGATGTGTGCAGCCTGCAGTAGTCCAAGTCAAGAGTGAAGACACCCTCATCCCACTCTGCTTCCTGCAGCCCCTCCATGTTCCTGAGGTATGGATGCTACAGGAGAAGTGACCCTCAGCTGGCAGCAGGCGGAGGGAAGGGAGGAGAAGTGCAAAGAACTGGTGGGCTAGCCTGCAGCTGGATTGCATTACATGTTTGAGGGGCATTTCCGCTACAGTGGGAGTGATAAAGTTAAGTGAAAAAAAGGAAAAGATATTGTGTAAGAGTTTCCTGTGAGGTGTATGAGACAGGAGAAATGGCTTTAAAAATTCCTGCAAGCTGAGAAACTATGTTCAGTTCTCACCATTACGGATACTCTTTCAACAGCTGAAATAAAAAAGCTGTTAGCAGGGCTGTGAGAGTTAGTCAGAGGAGTGACCATCAGAGAGGTGAGCAGCAGGAGGAGCGAGGGAGCAGGTTATAGAAATAGGTCACTCCATCAGATCAGATCAGTCCAAATCAGGCCTTGCACCTTGTCAAAAATTAATAGCCTCAGACAGCGAGGGAAGGTTAGAGCATGATGGGAAAAGCAACCCACTGACCTCTTCCAGAAGGCTGAAATTGTTCAAGCTGTAGATATATTTTATCAATTAGTTATTGCAACTCTGCCTTGTCAGAGTGGATTTTTTTCTTCCTTAAGAAAGAATATTGCTTATAATTAATTTGATCCCCATTTGCAATGGATTCAGCTCTTCAAACATGAGAAAGTGCACTACAATTTTTCTAGCTTTTCTGGGGAGAACTTCCCTAAAATTTGCACCTTGTGTCTGCAGCTGCCAACTGAGTCTTGGCAGGAGGGAAACACACTCCTAGTTTTGAAGGCTATCAGCTTTGCATGCACTCATCTGTTATTAGTGGAAAAATTTGCCCTACAGTTTATAAAACTTTAGAAGAACTGTAACCACTCACAAGTCAGGAACTACTATTGCCCTTCTCTGTATACTATGGGTTGACAAGGTCACCAGTGAATAGGCCAGTGAAGGTAGTCTCACCAGGGTCATTCCTCCATTGACCATGTGCAAAGGAAAAGGCTCAATTTGGTCCAGGAATACCCTCCTCTTTCAGCAAAATCTCAGCATCATGGTGTAGTGTCCCCAACATAAATGATGCCCTCCTCTAAGTATTTAGTTTCTATACTTCACTTGTGGCTGACTACCTACCTTGCTTAGTAAGATGCAATAGGGGAGGATGGTGATTTGGCCCTGCAAGGGGGACACTGAGAGGTCATTTTTGTGACCTCAGTCAGCCACATGACTTCTATGGCAGCCATGGTGGTCTACAGTCTCAGCACACCACTTTAAATTTCAAGATTTTTTTGAGAACTCATATTAAGGCAACAGGAAGGTGAGGAATATCTATGGGATATTGCCTGCTTTATCAATATACAGGTGTAACATGCCCTGCAGTATAGGTGATTAATTGTCACATAGAATGATGTAGAAAGAGGAAAAGAGGGGGAGAAAATCTGCTAATGTTAAACTGGTAGACTGAGAAATTTTCAGGATGAGGACAAGAATCCTGGACTCACAAAAGCTAAATGTTTCCAGGAAGGGATGTTCTCACATTTCTGTGTCCTGCTGTTCAGAGAAGGATGTTTTGTTTTGCTCTGTTCTGTTTTTAACAAAATACTGGTTTCTGTTCTTGATGTGGCTGACATTGAATTCCACCCTACCCCACAGGCCTTACCTGCATCTCTGAAACAAATATACCTGAGTCTCCTTGCATCTGGGAGAACACTAGCTTCCTAACATATTTTACCAAAGTCAGGTACTGACCTGTAGAAATAAAACAGAATTCCAGATGTTAGATTTTCACATGTGGCCTTTGCCTTATCATGCTGCTCCTCCTTGCCTCTCCCATACTGGTATGCAAGGTAGGGAGGTGCTTGTATAGTCTGTAATATTTTAAAATATATCAGAGGTATTATATAGCAGTAGAAGAGTTTTAGATACCAGCTGGTGCATATGAGTGTGTGTGCGTGTGTGTGAGTGCGCATGCACCCATCACCCTTGCCTACCAGATTAAATATACATGAGGGTTGCTCAGTGTTTATCAGTTCTTTCCACTGGCTGAGCTGAAAAAATGTTCTTCTAGATTACTGTATTGAGATGTGTCCTTTGGAGGTAAAGGGCATAAATATTTTGACTGCATCCTGCATGCATATATTTATCCCGACTATAGTTACACCTATTATTTTACCTTCTGAAATCACTCAGCTGAAGAGTTCTGTTATTTGTCTGAGCATCTAGTATAGGGAACAAATTTTCTTTGACTTTTTTTTTGATACTGTCCACCAAAGGAAGGGGTTAAGGTGGTAAACATGGCACAAACCATATATGTGCTCAGGTCTGCAAAAAAATGTAGAGGAAAATGAGTGAATAACACCACCCCAGGGAGCTGCAGGGAGCATTAATTCATGTGCTCTTCTGCTGGCTGCTGCTGATCATATCCCCTGTGGAAATACTCCAGGTCACTGAAGAGGTGAGCCCTTATCACTTCCCCAGAGCATGGCAGTCACTTTGCATCCCCCTGCTCCAGATGGGGCAAGTCTGCCAAGTCTTTGTGAGGATGTAACTGTCAGGAACACCAACCTAAGTTATTGCAGGAAAATGCTGTACAAGTCTGGCAATGAACCCAGTAAAACCAAAGGGGAGCATCATTAAAAGGTGCAGTCTTATGGACACTTCACAGTTAACAGGGAGATGATCCCTTGAGGGGAGAAGAGCCCTTACCAAAACTGTGTCTTTCTTGCCTAAGGTGGATTGGCAAAGGAGATGCACTCTAGAAAAAGTTAAAGCCAAGATTAATAGCAAAAGTACAGTTAGTAACTTCACAGAGAGTATCCACAAGACAATTTATGACAGCAAAGGAAGGAAGAGTATGTACCATGGTAAGTGTCTGTATAAAAGAAGGACAGTTCTGCAAAAGAGACTTATTAATTTAAAAAATGAAAAATGAGATTTTTACATTTGCATAGTTGAAGGGATTTGAAGGCACAACTCATTCTTTTTTTTTTTTTTTACAGTAACATCTTTCTCCATTAATTCTTTACAAGGATTTGGTTGACCCTACAAGAAGATCTCTTCTGAGTTTTTGATTGGTTGCTTTCCTATGAAGAGAGTCACTCACACCTCAGTGGTGTCAGGTTGATGTTTGACACATGTAAACAATTGAGATCTAAGAGTGGATCTACGACACTTAGCTTTTTCTCTTGGGCTGGTTGAGAGACCAACTGACACCAAGTCAGGGTACAAAATCATTCACAGACCAGGGCATTTAGATCTAGAAGGTTTATATATTGGCAAAATTACTGATTACTTCTTCACTCTTCAGTGCCTGCTTTACCTTTGATGGCAGTGAGCTAAGCTGGAACATCCTGGTAAATAAGGGGCACTAGGTGGTTTTGCTTGAAACAAGTCTAGTGGCTGTCTTTTAGTGTCTCAGGAGTACTCAAGTCCACGTTCCCTGTGGACCAAAACAACCTCAGGCAGGTTCCTCCTGGTCATGCTCATTCATCCATGCAGCTTTGAGTAGAGAAGAGCAAAGCAATTTCCCTTGCCTGCTTGCTAATACCTGTCCTGTTACACAGGAGTAGCAGAGGATATGTAGTTCCCCCAAACCAGGCTTTTCATAGCTGTGTCTGTCATTTCCTAGGCCTTCAGATCAAATTCTCAAGCCTTGACAGTCCATATCTTAGATGACGGAGGTGGCTGACCCTGAGTCCCACAGCCTTCCAATGCAGCCAGTACAAAACTCTGCCCTTTCCCTACTGAGGGCTGTAGGAGGTGGGAATGAATGGGTGTCACCTACAGACACCCATACAGAACTTTAACTATTCATAAACCCTACTTTATTAAAAATTTGTCCTTGACCTTGGCTAATCATCTGGCCTCCCTCCACATCCATAAAGAGATAAATGCATCTTGTCTCAATCTGAGATACAGGTTTAATATCAGTCATCCACTGCCCTTATCTCTCCTCCATGACTGTCTCCTGATATCTGTTGGAAGGACAACACAGGGGGGCACAGGCAATCCAAGAGGCTCCTGGAATGCATTGATGACAACTTCCTTCTCCAAGTGATACAGCAGCCAATGAGGAGAGGTGCTATGCTGGACCTTATTCTCACCAATGAGGATGGGCTGGTGTAGAATGTGAAACTTAAGACCAGCCTTGGCTGCAGCAACCATGAAATGGTGGAGTTCGAGTTCCTCAGGGGGGTGAGAAGGGCTCACAGCAAGCCCATTACCCCGGACTTCCGGATACAGAGTTTGGCCTCTTCAGGGATCTACTTGGTAGAGTACTGTGGGATAAAGCCCTGGAGGAAGAAGGACCCAAGAAAGCTTGTTGATATTCAAGTATTACCTCCTCCAAGCTCAGGAGAGATGCATGCCAACAAAGAGAATTCAGGCAAAAACGCCAGGAGGCCTGCACGGATGAGCAAGGATCTCCTGGACAAACTCAAACACAAAACACAAAGCAAGGACAAGTAGCCTGGGAGGAATACAGAGAAATTGTCTGGACAGTCAGGGATCAGGTTACGAACACTAAAACCCTGATAGAATTAGATCGGAGCAGGAATATCGAGGGCAACAAGTAAAGGTTCTAGAGGTACATCAGTGATAAAAGGAGGTCTAGGGAAAATGTGGGCACTCTCTGGAAGGAAACTAGATACCTGGTTACCCAGGGCATGGAGAACACTGACATATTCAAAAACTTTTTTGCTTCGGTCTTCACTAGCAAGTGATCCAGCCACACCACCCAAGTTGCAGAAGGCAAAGGCAGGGATTGGGAATGATGAACTGCCCGCTGCAGAAGATCAGGTTCGAGACCATTTAAGGACCTTGAAGGTGCACAAGTCCATGGGATTTGAGAAGAGAAGGCCTCAAGGAGACCTCATTACAGTCTGCCAGTATCTTAAGGGGACTTATAAAAAGCAGGGAGAGAGACTTTTTATACAGGCAGATAGTGTCAGGACAAGGGGCAATGGTTTTAAACTGGAAGAGGGCAGGTTTAGAATAAATGATAGGAAGAAATTTTTAACTCAGAGGGTTCTGAAGTACTGGAACAGATTGCCCAGGGAAGTTGTGGATGCCCTATATGTGGAAGTGTTCAAGATCAGGCTGGACTGGGACCTTGAGCAACTTGCTCTAGTGAATGGCATCCCTGCCCATGGCAGAGGGCTTGGAACTAGGTGATCTTTGAGATCCCTTCCAACACTAACCATTCTATTATTCTATGATTCATTCCATGAACTAATGATATGCATCTATGGGTCCTGAGGAATTAGAGGCCAAGTTGCTAAGCCACTGTACATCATATTTGAGAAGTCAGGGGAGTCTGGTGAAAATCCCACTGACTAGGAAAGTGGAAACATAACCCCCATTTTTAAAAAGGATAAAAAGTTTCAGGTGTGGGTCACCACCCCTGAACCACCTTGTGGAGGATGCCAGGTTGCTTTGTAAGTTTCTAGGAATGTGTGTATGTGGTGGGGTGACAGTGAAGATTACTTTATGTAAACATTGGCTTAGTTTAATAGCAGGGAAATAGCTGGAAGGCTGCACAGTGCCTCCAGGTTACCAATTAGCATGTCAGGGGTCATGACAAGACAACCAGTGTTGGGAGGATGCTATTTCCAGAGTTCAGCTATAGATTTCTTTTGCCAAGGCCAGGAGTCAAAAGATCCCAAGGATGTTGGACATTAAAGAGCAAGTTCTTTGAAAGACATGTTCACTAAGCTGTCAGGGAGCTGTTAGCAGGGAAGGGACAGGCAGATACACAGACTCCCACAGGGACCTGAAGAAGCAGAGCATGCCTCTAATGCTAGAAAGAGGTCAGAGGAGCAGCTAACCCTGGAACTGTGACAAATCCTATGTCTCAATCTCTTCTACACACTGGCTTTTCCATCCCTCTAATCCTCTTTGTCACCTGTCCGCAGGCCCCTGCTATTTTTACAGTATCTCTTTTTGGATCTGAAATAACCAGAATGGAACAAAGGTCTTCAATTTATACAATGGCACAAAAATAATACTAAAAATTCTCCCCCATAGAGTCTGAGATGATGACCAGCACAAAACAGCAGAGGTTTCAATGAGCTGCCTGGGCTCTTTTTCTAAATGGTTACAGTTAATTCAGAAGCCAGCAATGCATATGAGTAGTCCAAAGGGTGGTTCTCAGTGTGCATTACTTTGCAGTTGTTATCTGCCAGTTCTCCTCATTGGTTATCAGAGGAGTTACCAGTGCAGTAGTTGATGTTTTTCAATAAGGTATAAAGAAATGACCATTTCAGAAGTAACAAGGCAGAGGTCCAGAGAAATGGGAGTACTGGACTCTTAGGAAAGCACTAGGTGCAGTTTATGTAGGAAATTTTGAACATATTTACATTTCACATTGTTGATGTTTTTGCTGTGTTCATCAGCCTCTCCTATTCCCACTCCTGATAGGCTCACTGAGGCATGACTGTGCATAAGGAGTGACAATGCCACTGCCAAGGCTTCTGGCTTTATCTAATTTGGACAAATGGCATCTTCTGCAATTCCTTGTTTTCCACTCCTGGAAGCGTTGAGGGTGGCAGCTGCCAGCTGAAAGAAAGAGCCTTCATCCTGAGCCCAGGATGGCTGTGGGAAAGCCGGGGCAATACAACTGCAATGCTCTTGGAGCCAGTAAGGCAATGGGACAGATCTCCTCTCTGCAGTCACCTCACAGAAGTGGCTTCTGGTTTTTCTTCCTTCTGGGCCTGATCCTGTCTCCACTGGAAACAGGAAGACTCTAATTGTCCCTTTTCTGTGTCTTCTCACCTCCTTTATTCCATTGATATTAAAGAGTTGGCTTCTGCCAGTGGTGCCCATTGTTTGAGGCTGGTGCATGATGCACGAAGAGCTGATGCATGAAGAGCTGGCTCCTCTCTAATAGCAGGGCTCTTTCCAAAAAGGAAGTTTGCTTGCCAAGCAGCCTTGAGAAGCATCTGGCTCTTGAACATCTCCTTCCTGAACCTGACATTGGGTACTGATAGTAACAAGGGACCTATTCTTCTCTGATGTCTATTTCCC
>NW_021940604.1:31931551-31963983 GCF_001715985.3 Manacus vitellinus
TCTCAAAATGGTTCAAATAAAATTTTTAAAGGGTTTACAAGCATTGCAAAAATAGTTTTGCTTCAAAATATTCAGTGTATAGTATCTGATTCAGCACATCTTTTCTCCTGGATTTTAGTACAAGTTAAGTACTTAACTGCTGAATAGTAATAGATTAAAGCACATGTTTAAACAGTTTGCTGAATACAGTCCATACAAAATACAGGATGTTGTGCTACATGGTTTTTTTCTTCACCCGTTCAGGGCTGAAAGTACACATTCAGTAGTGGCTTTGATACTTCTGATGAAAAAAGGCATCTCACATTCGTCCGGGTAAACACCTTCACGCCACACTATCCAATGTCCTCATGTACTCCTTTTAGTCTGCTTGTTTATTTGGACACCTGTATTGTAGCATTCAGCAAAATGTGAAATCAGGTGTTTGTATCGTAGCATGGCACTAAATAAACTCAAATTACAGTGTTATGTTTTCAAAATTTCTAATATTAAGATACTTGCATTGCTAGAGCATATCATATTAGTAGGAATCAATCCTTGACATATATTCTAATTGTTATATTGTGATTTCAATTGAAAACTTTGCTAAATGTCAGTGTTAGTCCTGCTTCTCTCCCTCAGACTGTTTGGTTTCAAGTTCTGACCATTTGCAGGCTTTTATTTACTCGCTCCAGTTTCCTTCATTTCTGTTTGGTTCAAGAAAAGTCACTTCCCATTTTCCCCTGCCTGCAAAGCAAAGGTTTCCCTTTGATCTTCTGAACCTGCATATGGCAATTATAATCAGTAATGAAAAGTCAGCAAATAGAAATTTAAACATTTGCTTTTCAGTAGAACGAATGCTGGCTCCTCTTGAGCAGTCAGGGCAGGTGATGAGACTGTCTGTCAGAAACTCTCATGTTTGGCAGGCCAATTTATGTGTCTGATGTTCCCGCTCGTTCTTCATCATAAAATAAACTCACTTTACTTGTCAAACATCTTCCTTTTCTGGAATGTGTCTTGCGTGCACACTGCTCGTCCATTCGAAACTCAGCTGCGCCTCTAGCAGTCAATCTGACAGCTCAGCCAGACTCTGTTCTAAAGACATTTCCCAGTAGCCCACTAAAGTATCTCAAAAGTTTGGGGCTTGCATAATGGAAATATTTTTTATCCATTATTTTTCTTAACAGAGTTTCTTAAGTCTTTGCAGGAACAGAACTGGACTTTTGAGTTCTTTAAAATAGGAATAAAAGCCCAAGTCTTCTAAATGCTGAAATGTCCAGGCTAATGCTTAATGTCGCCCTCCTATAATAGCTTGTGTTGAGTAAGCAAATGCAGAGCTGTGCTAATAGTGGAACTGGCCACAGAGGCTCTGTGGGTTCAGTTGCTTCTCAGTGACTCTAACTTAGGGATAACTCTTCAGACCATGCTGCCTCACTGCTTCCTGACTACGGTCATCAGCATTTTTTGTTGGCTGAGCTCTGAACCAATAGTCAAGCCTGGCTGTATGGCTGGGATGGTCAGCCTGGGCTCCTGCCCTAAACAGAGATGCCTCAGTGGGTCTTCTCTCATCCATGCTTTAGGGCAGCAAGGAGGGAGGTGAAGATACAGAGACTCATCTTATGCCTGTTCTTTCTAATCCAGGATAGAGAATTTTGTGCAAAATGGGACACAGAACCCTTGTCCACCCCACTCAGTTATCGTAGTAAGGAAGGTATCTAGTGCTTGAAGGAGCGCTCCCAGTTGGGGGACAAACTGTTTATTAAGAGTTTCTTTCCAACCCTGAGTTGCCAGTGATTGACTTCTGCTCTGAAGCCTCAGAGTTTTTACCTGCACCATTAGGATTTTGGTGAAACATGGGCCATGGAGACTAGATCTGTGAGACTAGAGGCTGCCCAGTTTGGTACATGTGGAACTGCAAAAACAGGATCATATCCAAGAAGCTTGGGGGATGTTAATTATTAGTTCCACTGCTAACTTTTGCATCTTGTCTCTGATGCAGTATGGTCAGAGTTCCTAATGTGCACGTTGCTTTCCCCTAGCAGACTGAACTTCTATTGTCCTTTAAACTATGCAGATCCTCCCACCAGTCGCTCCCCGTGGCTGCCCCAACTGCAGCTCTCAGTGAGAAGCCTGTTTTGCTCAGGAACCTGGAAACTATTTTAAGGCCTGAGGTTCCTGCCATGCAAAGAATGGTGTGTTATGCATCTTGTTCTGAAAAAATCACTTCCATTCAGTTAATCAGACAGTTATTCATCTCACACTGTAATTGTAGCCTGTAAGCCACTCATCATCTCCAGGTATGTTGAATGAACTAATCTCATATTTAAGAGTTTGTCAACAGTATAACTGGATGCAATGATTTTGACTAAGATTTTCTAGCATGGCATTTTACAACACATTTTTTCCTATGACCTGCAGTGAGAGGACAGCCTTAATAACTTCAACATCAGTGTTTCTCCTCCTATAGTTCATACCTGTGAAAAAGAAGCACAGGGTAAATTAAGTGTTTTTCCTACGTTCACCTAGGAGGAAAGTTGACAAACTGAATTGAAATCCAGAGCTCAATCCACCAGCTCACAGCCCAGGCAATATTGTCTACAACATAGACTCCCAATGTACATAAACTGGAATGCAAAAGGGAGCACAAAACTGAATTCAGGAGATGCCACAATCTTCCTCAAGCTCAAGGCTGACAGAGGCAGAATAACAGGATAAGCTAATTGTAGAACAAAGTACTGAGAAGACTGAAAATGATCACTGACAATATGAAGCCACCTCTTTCCTTAGCCAAATGATGGTCCAATTACCAGTCGGTTAATATTTAATATAACATATGTTTTAGCATTACAGTAGTGTGCCAGGACAAAGGGCATCACTATTTTGATAAGTGATTGACCTTCCAACAGCAGAGAGGAAAGGGAGAGGGACTTTTTTACCTTCAAAGTAAATAAAAGGATTGGCACATACTGTTGCCTAAAAATTTAATTTCCTATTTTTTACAATTATATTAAAGACAAATCAAATGACTCTTACATTGGCTGAAGATCTTACCTTATGATTACTCAGTTGAAAGCTTTTGCAGCATAACAAATTACCACCCATCTGGTAAGCCATCATATCTAGCCCCAAGTGTGCTCTTAGCCATCCTTACAGCGTGAGTTGAAGCACATCAGCATCAGTGGGTTGGCCTGTCCCTCAGAGGTGCTAATGCCATTTGTTTGGAAGGGCAACAGCACTCTTTGTCCAGGTGGTAGGAGCAGGCAGCCATCTGCTGAGCTTCTGAAACATGTGGCAGTAAGGACTGGGAGCTATTGTCAAATCTCCACCTTCTGCAAGACAGATTCTGTGGGGTAAGGAAATGACAGGAGCTGCGGTCACAAAGCTTTCTGGAATCTGACCTACCAATACTTCTGGCAGACACCTACAGTCCCTCCCAGATGTCCAAGGCTGATAAATCACACCAAATGCAAATAATAATAGCCAGCTGTTTGGTTCATTGGACAACAAGCACTATTCTTACCAATTTGAATTACTTAATTGTTTTGAGAAGTCCTTTAATTTGCAGATTGCACCTTGAGTCAGCCTGTACGGATAGTGCCTGATGAGATTAATTACCTGCATTGATAAGAAGGGGCAGTGCCACAGTGTAGCATGTACTTTCAGACTAAATAGTAAACATCAGAGGATGGCAGGACAAGAGGAGACAGAGGCATTGAAGACGTTGATCTGAGCTACATGTTTCTCCAAGAACTGTGGTTTTTTGCTGTAGACACAATCAAATATGCCAAATGGCTGCTAAAATGTAAATGTTAGCAGTCAAGGTCACCTTCCAAGGGATACCGAACAGCATGCCCCAGGCAGACCCCATTAGTAGAGGCACTGACAGCATCCCTATCACCATCTCCTCCCCCAGTTCTTTGCTCCGTGCTGAGAAATATTCCAGAGGCAAAAGCCTTTTCCATCTGATGCTAAAAAGCTGCTCCCTCCTCCCACCTGGCTGAGGCTCAAGTTTAATAAAAATCCTCATTAGTTTTCATCTAAATATGCAGGAGGTCCATGCCAACTATTGCAGCTGAGTTAGGGAAAGCCAAAGCAGGTTCTAATTAAAGACAGGACCAGACCAAAACCTTGGGTCACAAACCTATATCTTGGGGAAATTTGGATCCAGGCTCTGAATGCCATTGATCAGGATGATCTCTTCACTCAAAGGCCTGGGTACTACCTGGCAGCATAATTACAAACCCCTCAGAGCAACTCTTTGATTCAGCCACTCTGCGTAACATGGTGGAGTTTCTCTGGCTGCTTCATTTTAATTAAGGGATGGGAAGCTTTAATTAATACAACATGACAGTGAAAATATAATCAGTTGAGTGGCCCCTGTTGTTTGTTCGTGTGTTAATTTTGCCTTTTTATTTTTTTTTAACACTCTTGTTTTTTAATTTTGTGCAGTTATGCCTGAAAGCCACTAGCAGCAGTGACAGTGTTCCTCAAGGAGCCTGGGGGAACAAGGTGTTAATAAGTGCTAGGTTTGGCACCTGAGGAGCCATGGAGGTGCCTGGGGATTATATAAAACAAACAAGGTAGCTGGGTTTTTCTGTTAACATCATCATTAGGGAAGGACTGAAAAATCAATGATATCTTTTATTTCTGTCTTTATGTTTGAGAAGCAACAATGTATTGAAATACACGGAATCAACCAGATACAGTTTTCTCATTGGCACACACTGTGCCAATTTGATCACATTTGCCACGTGATTTTCCCACGTTTTAGATCTATTCTGCAGCAAAGATAAACTGTCATGTAACTGTGAGGTCTAGAGCACAAAAGAGAAATCCTGAATCTGAAACTGTGTGGCCAATTATGCTCGCTTTTCCTTGTCACTTAAAATGCGGAGTTGTTCCCTGTTTAAACTTCTTATTTCCTTGCTTCCTAACATCATAAAGGAGTTGAGGTCCCCTCCAGGTGAGCAGAAATGCTGTTTTCATACTATAGCATTTTACTGTACTTTTGTAATGGGTTGTTCCTCCTGCCACTTCATTTCTGTCCAGGAGAGCTCTTGGGTTGCAAAATCCTGTGACTTTGAGCAGTGGAGATGCTGGTGGTAAAAACTGAAGCTGGAGCTTGAACACATTAGCACATTTCCAACAAGTCCCAAAACACAGGGTCATGTTAGCAACTGTTGACAGAGAGACCTCAGCTGGAAAGCAGATATATAAATTATGGGCTTTGTGGCCATTTGGAACATTGGTGTTCTCCTGATAGTCCGTGACTGAAACAGCTCAGCTGTTCTAACCAAATGTAAATATCTACATCTGCATTTCACACCTCAGTTTCCTTTAAGACTAATGGTCTGGAATAGACATTTCATCTCACCCGAAAGGCTTCAGACCTTTAGGGTGCCTGTGTCTTTCCTGAATACAAGGAGAAGCTTGCTGGCTTTGGGGAGCTTGCTTGTACATGAATTTTGCATGATGGGAATTGAGTGTTAAATGAGATGAGTTCCAGTTGCCACATACATAACCCACTAATTCTGAGGCCAGAATCCTGCCTTAACATTTTCAAAGAGTTCTTGTGAATGATATTTAGAGTAATAGTTTATGGATATAGAACTTATGAACTGAGGCATTGTTGCTCTGCTTATTCAATTAAGCTAGAGCTTACAAAATACTATCTTGTCAAAACATTTTTTGTATTGAGCCTATGAGTTTTGCACATGTTGAAATTAATTGCATTAAACTTTATAAAACTTTCAGCAGAAGTAATACTTCTCAGCTGATTCTGCTTGCCAGGGGCCCATAAAAAGCTCTGAGAAGTCCATGATAGCCTTCAAAGTTGCTTTTCTGGATGGCATCAGTATTACACAGTGAAAAAGTAATACAAAAGTCTTTTAATGTTCCAATGGTCCTAAATATTCAAGGTCTTTTATTCTTCAGTAATCAATATTTTCCATTAATCATCTGGCAATTCATGGTCGTAGAATTAGAAGCAGGTTTTAGTTGATGAGACCATAGCCAGAGCTACAGCTCCTGACTAGCCATGTCTGTAGATTCAGGCAGTGTTTGCCTGAAATAGCATTACAAGCTTTAGTCAGCCACATGCACACAGAGGTTAGCTACTTGCAGCACAAAGCATTGTGGCTATTGTTAATGGCAATTGTGTGATGTTGATAGGAGACTAGAACTCCAACACCCTTTAGGAAGCAGCTGAGATGAAAAAACCAGAGCTGATGGAAAAAACATCAATATTTCCTTCAGTTGTGTGAGACTCCTGTGAAGATTTACATAATTAATCTTCAGCAACAAAACATTTATAATGCAGTTTAATAAGCTGGGTGATAGACAGGTCATGTTAATTACCATCTTGCTTCCTGGTTTTAAAAGCTGTTGTTTCCTAGCTCTTACTTAGGAGTCAATAGCTTGTATGAGCTTGAAGACAGAGCAGCAAGTTTGCAGATGATTAATGCCTGAGTGCTGGGGATCTATGAGAGGGGTTCAAGTTCTTGCACTGCCACAGGCCCTACGTGTGACTGAGGGGGAGCAAGTGGTTTTGGGCACAGTTCTGCACTGCTGATACCTTAGTTGCTGTTATCTCAGCAAGTGATGTCTGTTACCCCAGCTGCAGGTTCAGTCACATCCCTCTTACAATTACAAACTAATTATGGGGCTGTGTTCTAAAATACATATGTAAAATTGTGTGTGTGGCTTGTAGTTTTTCATATGTTTTTTTTGTTTGTTGTTTGGTTGGTTTGGGTTTTTTTAAAGATACCTCTTTGAATTTTTTTTTGGTCATTAAATACTATTGTGTCACAATCTACTGAAGAGATACTGACTTCTTGTAAAAGGAAGGAAGGGGGAAACGAAGGCTGGAGAGGGATTCCTGGTCATCATGAAAAACTTTTTGCAGCCTAACTATGTGAAGGCTTTTGTAACTCTTCTGTACAAGGTTAATGTAGAGGAAGGATTTCAATGACAACAATAAGGTGGTTTTTACACCTGTTTGGGGGGATGCTGTTTGAAACTCCAAGGGCTATCATGGGGGAGAACATGGTATGAAAGAAAAGGGACTTGTCTGAGATTCGAAAAGGGCAGGAGTGACTAGAACCATGGGCAAATTGGAGACAGAAATCACCTTTAAAGTGTTAAAAAGAAAATCACGGCACATGGACAAGCAATATCTTTACACAACAGAGAAAGGGCAGCCAGTACAAGGTTTCACAATCAGAGGTGACGTGGGCAAACAGACAGGCTATGAAAAGGATCTTTGCAGTGGTGCTCGGAGGAATACTGGCGAAACAAAATTGTGTTAGTGTTAAGGAAAAGGATGTTGCAAGAACTGAGACCCAAGTTAATGAGACTTTCATTGTGTAACTGGATAAGCAAGTCTGGATTTTGATTTTACTTTAAAAAAGAGGTGAAACTTTAAGCTAGGGGCTGGATGTGAGAAACCAAAGAGAAACTCACACCCCGATTGTGAGCTTGATGCAAGGTAACAGTGTTATCCAATTGCTTAAGAAAGAACAAGCAGGAAAGAATGGGCTTTGACAGGAAGAGCTCTGTTGCAGTCTGGCATAGCTTGCTGACATCTCTAATGAATTGCTAACAAAACGGATATTTTAGTTTGGACAGGAAGAGACTTTTCTTGTGCAGAGAGCAGATCAGTCACTTGAGGAAAGAGCGAGCCACGGAGTGATGTTTGCAGAGTAGAATATCCAGAATTAGAGGATTGCAGGAAAGAGGAGGGCAGATCCATAGAAATAAAAAGGAGAAGATTTGGTCATGATGCAGGTGGCTGCAGGAGAGTTCGGATGGGTGGTGCTGCCCTGGGGCTTAGATGTGCCAGAGGTGCTTGATGTCAGCTGGACTGAGAGTAAAGCCAAAGAGACAGGCTAGAGCTACTGCTTTTAAGAAAGGGCCCCAAAACCTCAAGGTGAAATGGACTGGATGGCAGGACAGAAGGTATGGAAATATCACTTTAAATTGCTATATCTTATAAGCTATTAGAGAGTAGAATATGCTTGCTCTCTAACTCTCATAACCTGGCATTCTTCACTTCCTAGGTGTGCATAAACCAAGCTTCCCATCATGGTGGTTCAAACTTGAAACAATCACTATCCCTAAGAAGATTAGGAGATTAAAATTATTTACAGTAGTGCACTCTCCCACCAGGCTGTACAATCAGGGCTTTCCAGGGAAAAAAAGATGTTTGGACTTCTGTGAGTCAAAGTCTGTTTGGTCTTCTCTCCTGAGTAACACTACAGAGCACATACTGTAGGAATGATTGCATGCCTTTGTGTCCTGTGCTACCTTGGCATCTCTGCATCAGCACAAAGAAGAACAGATTTTTCACCCTATGGGAACTAGTATCCTGGCATTAGGCTGAGTTAAAATGCTCTTGGGAATAGGTTTAGCTGCAGTCATTTGAGGCTGGTGACTGAAAAGAAGGGGGAAAAAAGAAATCGAATAGGGATCTCGATAAATAGAATTTCAGATCTTGCATAATACCATTCAATGGCAACAGCAGGTGTTTGACAGTACTGTGAACTTCCTCAGAATGGGATCCTGCCAGCATGGCTGTGATTCAGTGCAATGATTCAATGACTGCAGGACGGTATCCTGCCAACCAGCCTTCCAGCAGAAAACTGTTCACCCCACTGCAAACACTGCCAGTCCATTAGCATTTCAGATTTAGTCTATCTGCACGTCAGCAGAAGGAGTGTATCCCCTTCAGGTAATGGGAGGAGGAAGGGAGGGACAAAAATTCCCTTTTCTACCAGGGAATGAAAGGTAAAATCATTAGCTGCAATGTTATCTCTGAGGAGGAGCATGGGATATATTTTTTTTAAAGTTCAGAGTTGAAAAAAAATGTCTTCCTTTTATTCTTCAGCCCTGCTTTTCTTTCCACCTCCAACCAGGAGCTTGTCAAGAGATTCTCATCAGTTTTCACTTCTGCCTTCTAAACTGTGCAGAAATACTACCAACATCCTGAGATAAGCAAAGAAACTCAAGGAGTTGTCTTTAGCAGTCCATGCTACAGATATTTTTTCAGCTTCTATCCTGCAGCACCTGTGCCCTTTCCAGTGCCCATACACCAAGCCTCCTGTGCTCCTGCAGCACAGATGTGCAAGTATAAGCCCATATCAGGAATATTCCCAAATGCATGGCTCTTGGAGACACTTGACATGTGTACAGAAGAGGACAAGACTCACTCAGCTGTCACTCTCCAGCTATGCAACCCACTAGCCTGGGGCTGAGCTATGTGAGACGAAACCTCCTTCAAGCAAACACATGGTTAGGGTGCAACAAGGTGGGAGAAAGTGCAATTTAGCTCAACTCTTCTCTTGCTCCATTTTTCCATTGTGTAGCAGAAGGAAAAGAGAGAGTGGAGGTGAGTGAAGCACATTGCTGCTACTATAATCTTTGTTGCAGCACAATGTTCTCATCCTTTCCCAGCTCTTTTAAACCTGCTGTAATATGAATAATGATACATTCCGCTTACGGAGACTTTGTTAAATACATTGCCTTTATCACAGGTGCTGCGCAAACTTCTAGGATCAAAAAGGACTCTTTGAGAGGTGATTAGTTCAGGAGGGAAGGGTTTAGTTGTCTAAGCACCACATTTGCAATAATTAGGCTCCCTGGAGTGACAGGTTCAAATCCTAGCAGGGTTGACTCAGCCCTTCATCCCTCTAAAGTAGATTAAATGGGTTTTCTGTAGTAGGGTCTTTTGGACAAGACCTTAAAAAGCACATGAGTTTTCTCCTTTTATTGCAAGGATGAATTTTACAGATTTATAAACCAGATATGCAATATATTTCACATAAACCTAGCTGTCTGCCCAAGCACTATTTGCCAAAACCTGTTTTCATTGTTGCAATGACCATGCAGGTCTCTTACTCACCAGCCTCCTTCCGAAAGGGGCTCTTTTGTGGTGAAACATGTAGTGTAGTGAGGGACATAGTTTGGGATTAGGCAATGCAGTTTGAATGTATCCTGTAACTAAACACAACCATCAGCCCCTAGTTTTTAGATTACTCTTTAAAAATTATTATTTTCTACTATATAGTGCTATTCTCTCACTCGAGGGTGACTGACTCAGTCACGGGTCAAAACGGAACACGGGCTTTTGTAGCACCATAGGCTGAAGGAGAGTTGATTCTCTTTTGTTTTAAAAAAAATAGAAAAAAATTATTTTGTTAGATGATTCCTGTTACAGGGGGGAGGAGGGTAGGCATGACTTTCCTTATGCTTTTTTGGTCTTCCTAGGAAGCTAAGGTTATTGTCACTGGGAGCAGTTCAAGAGAAATGCTCAGAGCAAGTCTTTGGGAGTCCCCTTCAGAGAAGGGAAAATAAAATGAATTATAGAATGATTTAGGCTGGAAAAGATCTTTAAGATCTTTGAGCCCAACCATTAACATAGCACTGCCAAGTTCACCAGTAAACTATATCCCTAAGTTTTAGGTGGGTTTTGTTCCTTCTTATTTTATCCCTGCACAACGTCATGACATCCTTGTAGTCCTCCTAAGTTGCTGCCCCTTCTTTCAAAAATAATTTTTTTCCTTAGTTCCAGCCAAAGCTCTTTGCTCAGCCAGGCTGGACTTCCCCACCAGCTCAAATTTTGGCACACAGGGATGGTCTGCTCCTGCACCTCTGAGATTTCCTCCTTGAAGGATGTCCAACTTTTCTGGACTCCTTTGCCCTCAGGACAGCTTTCCAGGGGACTTTCTCAACCAGGCTCCTAAACAGGCCAACATCTGCCCCCCAGAAAATCCAAGTTAACAGTTCTACTGACTCCCCTTCTTACTTCTCCAGCAGTCAAAACCTGTATCATTTCATGGTCACCTTCCCTAGTTGCCTCACTCACCAGTTGTGTCAGGAACCTTCTAGACTGTTTCCTCTGTGCAGTATTATATTTCCAGCAGACATCTGATAAGCTGAAGTGCCCTGTGAGAACAAGGCCCAGCAACTGTGAGACTTTTGCTAGAATTTTTCATCTACCTCTTCATAATAATTTCTCAGGGTCATGCCAGGACTGGAGCTGCTCACCTTGGTGACTGAAGAAAAGGCAATTTCAACCTTATGTCCTAGGCCTTTCCTTAGTGCAGACAGAATCACATAATCAAAGATGATGATTGTGAAGAGAGGGACTGTGAAAGAAACACAAAGGAAACTTTCTTTTAGCAGGGAGCATGGGTAGGGGAGAAGGCGGGGGGGGTAAGGTGCAGAAAAATAAATAAAACAGAGGTTTCCAGGACTATGCACAGAGCTGCAGGTATCTGAGGGAAGAACTGGCTGAGGAAAGAAAATTATGTGGGACAACACAGAAAACAACCATGCAAAAGTGGAAAAAAGGTAAGGGAGAGGAACTGACAGGGACCAAAGACAGAGAAAGGACTAGAAAAAAGTGTTGCAGTTATTCCTCTTTGATTTTGTTTTCCTAATGGTAAAGGAGTGCAGTGGAGATGCAGGCTGTGCTTGGTGATGATCTTCCCCTGAGGTTCTGTCCTCCTGCATTTCTCCATGGCCTGGAGATGCAGAGACTCGAGACCAGGCTGGCACTTCATTTGCCCAAACTGAGTGTTCTGTACATAATTCTTCTCCAACAAAGAAAACTGACTTCCCATGCAGTCAATACGGGGGAAAAAGGAGGAGAGAGATGTAAGTATGACTGAATAGCAGTTGAGTACAGCTAGCTAATTGCAGCTTCATGCAATCGCTTTCATAGTCGTTATCATAACTGTATATATTTCCAGCTCAATTCGTCTATCTTTTCCGGCCTCCTGTCTTTGCAGCTGCCTCCTCTTCTCTCCTTCCTGATGGCTGCAAATCTCTGCTTATCACCCACTTTCATGCTGTGTTTTGTCTGCCTCTTTGTGTTCATCCCTATACCAGCTTCTTGGCTGCATGTGGCATTATCTTATTTCCTGGATGTTTTGAGAGACTTTAGTATGAACTACTTGCTTCAGTTAACATGTATGACCTTTTGCCTTATTTTGTTTTTCTGGATGATTTAGTTTTACACATGTTTACACTAAGGACTACTTCTGCAAACTGAAGTGGTCAACATGGACGCAATTGCTATGTGAGGCAGTAAGAATTAAGACAATTATTTATTTATCAAATTTCTTTTTGTATGAATGTATCCATCCACTGCATTAATTTTTCATGGAAGCTCATTTTGAAAAAAACATCCTCTCCTCCCGGGAAGGATTTGAACTCTTTAGGGAATTCCCCCAAATTCTCATGTTTTTTTCTTTAATTGAACCCCACCGTGTAAGAAGAGCTCTGTCCACAATATTGATTGCAGAAAAACATGCAGACCTGTCAATCTCCCTTTTCCCAAGGCAAAACTCTCCTATTGTCTTTTTCTGCCAGGGTATAATCTCCACAAAGACAGACTTCAAACAGTTAAGCTTCTTCCCATTGTATTGGGACTACATGTAATGCTCCACTTTACATTAACATTTAACAGGTTTCAAGCTTCAGTGATAAACTAAAAATGTTTTTCCTTCATGACAACTGCTTGACAGTTTTCAAAAATGGATAAAAAATGGAAAATTACCCTACAGAGGAAACATCCCCTTCTCTTCATAACTCAGGCTGAGACATGGTATGAACGGAATAACACATTTATTACATTCTGGGCACTGAACATAAAATGCATTGCCTCCCTCTATTCTGCTTGATTTGATAATCTAGTACAATTTAGGTCCCTAATAAATTAAATTGTTCGGAAACTTGGTTCACTGCCTAAGCTCTGTGCAAGGCTGTGCTGTTTAATGATGCCTTTCTTTCTTTCGGTGTTTTATCTTTGGGATAAATAATTCAGCCTAATAAACCCTGTGATCTGCTAGGTTAATTGACACCCACAGTAATTCCCAGCTTGTGCGCAGCACCCATATTGGTCTTTCACAGGGTCCCATAGCACTACCTAATCTGTGCAGCTCACCAGTCAGGTTCCCTGCATTGCCATAAGCCCTACTCATTGCAAACATCACTGCTGCTCCTGAATAGGCAAGCTTGTTTGCTTTCCCCCAAGTGGTTAGGTCTCTTGTTGATTTCCAAGAAAATCCTAGGGCAACTGGGACTAGACTGACATTAAAAAAAAAAAAATGAAAAAAGTGAAATGAAGGAAGTATTGTAAAGATCCACAAATATATTATCTGGGGGATTTATTCACAGGTGATGTGTCCAGTTGTATGGCAGGATGAATACATTCTTATTAATTATTAAATCGCTCAGATGGTCCTCCTCCCCAAACCTGACATTTACTGAAAAAAAGTAATTGAAAAGGATTTGGCCAGTTCCACTCCCTGTGTTCAAACGTTATATAACAGACAACTCCACCTCTCTGCTCCCTCTCTCTCTGCCTCTGCTTTCAGGTTAACACACAGTTTATTGGGTATCAATAAAACATAAGAATTACTGCTGGTATAACAATAGCACCTCTTTGCAACCTTCAGCCTGCTTAGCTCCCAGGAATAGCGTGCTAATGAGGGTGTGCAGTGTTTTGGACAGATGCTAGAGCGTTATGCTGGGCTGATAACTGCATCTCTTGGATCAAACACTGTGCTGGGATGACTCATGCCTTTTACTAATTTATAAGAGCAGTCTTCCTTGAAATCCCAATGTAAATACTATTGCCCTGTTCTCTGTGAGTGACTACAGCCTTGAAGTCAACAAAAGTAATGGGCACTCTGCGTGGTGTAACGAGTCACCAACATATTCCTTTTTATCCCCTGGATGATATATTTGAATTTTGAGTTGTTTTGCTTTGGTTTAAATTTTTACTCTTTTTTTCCCAGGGGCTGTATGAATGCAAGGACCACATAGCCTGAAGAGGAGCAAGGACAATGGACAAGAGCAACACAAAAAGGCTGAGCCTTAGTTTTGAAAAGAGGGAGGCTGGAACTGGCTGGAACCATCTGGAACTGCAAGCCAGATGGTTTGGATGCACATAATTCCCTAACTTAAAATCAGGGTTCATTTACTGCATGTGTTTCCTTTACAGGATGGTCACTAAACAGGATGGTATCCTGTTCACACCTGTCAGGAGTGAGAAATGAGGATTTAAAAAATCAGACTCAGTACATTTCCTTTTCCATTTTGACTGAAGAGATATTTACAAGTTTTTCTATCTTCCTGGCTTGTATTGTTTTTTATATCCCTGTAATTATTCTGTGCAAACAAGGTGTTCATGCACTGGCATGACTAGATAAAAATACTAGATACTCCATTGTACTTGCTAAAGACATTGGGCAAACCTGAGAGTGAAGACATGGTTTACATCTTCCCTCACTGACATACAGTGCTTTAGCTGAGCATAAAAGATTCCCAAAGTGCCTGAGCAAAGCCATTTTCACAGCCGGTTTCAAGCACCTTTGCTTTTAGGTCAATGAGCATTGCTATCCACAGTGTGACATCCTCATCCAAGCCCAGAGTCCTGCAGGACAGGATGGGATAACTCACCGGTCATGGCCCTCTCACTGATTCTAAAGGGAAGGTAAATGACAAGCTCAGACCACACATCAGATCTTCAGGTACCTAGAAATAGATGAGAGGACCCTCTGAACTGGAACAGAACCAGTTGCTTTGTCAGCAGTGAGCTATCAGCAAGGTACTGATGTGAAGCTGAGATGTAAAATCCTAAAGTCCCACATCCCATTGCTATCATCAATATCACAAACTGTGAGAAATCTGTATGTGCTGACAGTGATTTTTCAAGGTAAGTAGGAATCTCTTTTCCCCCATGTCTTGTAACACAGCCATTTTAGGCAGATCCCCTGCCCTCAGTTACTCCAGACACCTCTTTGACCACAAGCTTGCCACCAAGGAGGGTCCACTCTTCCACAACCTGTGATAAGTGCTTTTGTAGGCTACTTCAGGGTTCAGCTTGATTTTAATTCTCTCTCTCTTTTTTTTTTTTTTTATTATCATGTCCTGAGATGAAGTGGGGCTGGCACCAGCTTCAGATATCAAACTGTTATAGAACTGAAGTAGGTTGAGGAGGATTGACCCATGGCAAAGGGAAGAATGAAACTGGGACCCAAAGCATTGACACCTCCCACTACTCGAAAGCATCTCTGCTGGGTTTGCATCTATTCTGAAAACTAGCCATGTGCTGGAGGACACTTCTCCAGGAACTGGCTGGTCCTCACAGGCCACCTATCCCAGCATGTGCTTAGCAATTTAAGGCAGAAACTCTACCCTGTTAATGTCTCTAGGCTGAATAGCTTCCTTCTCATGGTGTGAGTGCAACCTTGCTCTATGGTACATCACAGATACTCAGATGAAGCTGCCTGCAGTCTGTTGACAGATATGGTACTTCTAGTCTATACATGGAATGTGTGATTTGCACAAGAAATAGAAGCAGTAGTTCCCTGTGTACAAAACCCCACCCAGTTTACAAGTATTGTCATGACCAAAATCACAGTTAGATTATTATTGGGGAAATAATATTATGATTCTGTCTCCAGAAAGTGTTGCTGAAGTTTCGACTTTGGGAAACCCTTTCTGCCACATTTGATTACAAATGACCGTCACATACTTACCACCCTTACTGCTCCTTCTCTCCAAAAATTCCCAACAATCAAACCTCAGCAAAGAAGTGACCTGCTCAAACAGCATTTTGAAACAGTGCCTGAAGGTTTCACTGTTGAACTTATGTGGATGGTACCCTGGTGTTTGAGGGGAACCACATGCTGTGTGAAAGTGCCCCAGGGCAGACCAAGGTAATGGGCAGATGTGCATAGTCTTGTGTTACATATCTATCTAGATGACATGTTTGTATGTCAAAGCTGCCATGACTTCTGAAAATCAGTATATTATTCCCTTTGAAAGTGCATTTGCCTGTCGTCATGATGTACATACTGATCAAGATTTCAAAGTCACCAGAGGTCTCACAATTCCCACTAATGATGAATGGGATGAGTCTGAATCCACACTGAAAAAACTGAACTATTTGTCCCTAGTTTTTGGACTTTTGAGCATAATTTTCCCTTAAGGTAATATGGACTTGTAAATGCTCAGCTTTCACAAAAAACAGTGTCTGAACAACCTGGTAAAATGAGAGTCTGTACTGCAATGGGGGAGAAAGGAATGTAGGAGAGGAGCAGAGCTGCTATGCTGGAGCATATACTGTGATGCATGCACTTGCTTGGGGCTTGATTTAAAAAGAAATCTGTTCCCAAAGAAAACAATGAGATTTTTACGTTTTGACTGACTGAAGCCTTGATGCTGTTCCACAGCATGAGAGCAGCATCCTTCCTTAGAAAGACATCAGCAGTCCCAAGTGGCTATTTCTGCTTTTGTAGTGAGAGAGAAAATGGCAAGTGAGAGAAAGAGAAAATGAAATGCCTCTGACAAGAAAACAATGTGCCAGAAGCAACTCCTTTAAATACAGAAAAGCAAGAGGACAGAACTCCATCCATTCTCAAGCTTTTTTGTATTTATTGTTTTTTGGGGGTTTATTCTTACCGCTAGTATTTTACCTTGTATTTATTTTTTTTTTCCTCTTGAAATATTGTGCTTTACAGTAAGAAATCATAGCACTGTAGAGGTTAGAGATGCGAGAAGCCTATTAGATCATCTGCTCCACCGATCTTTGCCAGCAGAGAATTGCTCCCCATGGTATACTTTCTAGTGTTTTGTCCAGCCTTGTTGTAAAAATCCTGAGTGACCAGGCTTCCACCAGATCCCCCAGCAGCTTTTCTGCTGCTGGATATGTCTTGAAAGATTTTCCCTGTTAGTCCGCCTGCGGTTTCATGTTGCTAATTTCACCCCATTTGGCACTTCTGTATCTATGTAGCAGTCTAAATTGTTACCCTCCCTTTGGCATTCACGTTTTCTGACTCTATGCCTGCTTAGCACAGAGTCACAGAAAAACAGGGCTGAAAGGACCTTTGCTGTTCATACACACAGAGCTTTTAAATCTGCTTTGTAAGACTGTCTGTCTAGATTCCCGATATTTTTTATTTTTTCCACCCTCCTTGTTCCCATTTGTCCATGCACAGCAACTCCCCCAACTGAGTGTATTATTCCAGATACATCTGCATCAAAATGATGCAGAAAATAGATCTCTATTGCCTTTGATTCAAATATCAAGGGAGGGAACTACACCCTAAAATTGCATCAGCATTTTTGCAGCCAAACTGCAATATGCACTTATGTTCAATTGGCCACCCACTCTCACTGTAAAGTGTTTCAGTATTCCTGCTAGCAATTTGCCATTGACTACAAGTGTTTTGGAGGATTTTGCCTCAGGTATGTTTTCATACTTACAAGTCGAAAATCATCTTGTTATTTTTCTCTTGTAATGTCCCCAGACTCACTAGGTCACTCACGTTATTTCCATGTTCTGAGTTACCTTTCAGTTCCTCCCAAGCCAGGGTCATCTGTGAGAGCCCTTTGTGTGCAGCTCATATTCCCTATAGATTATTAATAAGGACATTAAATCACAATGTTTCTAACAATTTATTTTTTTTTACTAGATAACTCTGTTGTGTTGCCTAGTACTTTCTCCCTTCCCTATGCATCTTCTGCTATCCAGTTCAGATTCTCCTTTCTCATGGGACCACGATGTTGCCCTTTGCACCTATTTTTTATTTTCCTCATTATGTTTTTTTTCCGAGGATTTTTTTTTGTTGTCTTTCATGTTTTCTGGGCGTATTATTTACAGCTGTATTTTAGTAAGATAGAATTAGAAACAGTGTTCTGGATCACTGAATCTAGATCTCTATTATTTCAGAGAGCTATGCCATGAAATTCCTTTAAAATATTAATTGAGTTCCAGTTTGATGAAGCTGTAAAATGAATTAAGTTTTCTGTTCCTGCTTTTTCTACAAGAAGGCCATTCTCAAGCTATCTTGCTTGAACAGTTAAAAATCCTTCTTCATAATTCCATACTAAATTTGTGCATGACCAGTTTTTATCACTTTTCCAGGTGCCAACTATAGCTATGGTTGACTGAGTCCCCCCAGCTCTTTCTTCTCTGTCATTTCTAATTAGCAAACTTCAATTCACAACTGGTTTTTTAAGTGGATAAACTCACATTGTGTGCTATCACACCTCTTCCTGTTTCTGTTCTCCTAGCCCATGAGTTAACACAGCCCTTCAGTTAACCCACTCTTTTGGAAAGCTGAACCTGATCCTCATTCCTAGGGTGATGTGTCCTAACTTCTCAGATCATTGCAGAAATATATTTTGAGCAACTTAAAATGAATCTTCAAAAAGTTTTTGTGGAGAAATTTGAAGCATAAGGGTTTCATGCCTAACCATAGTGATAATTTACATGAAGACCTTGAAAATTTACATTAATCAGGATTTCTTTTCTCTGCACAGCTTCAATCTTAACACAAAAATGCTCAAAAATCCAACACAGCCCATAGATAGTCCTGGGTCCTGGGTCCATTTCCTAGTGAAAACTCGAAGATCTAGACAATAATATTGAAGTTTTTCTGTCTGTCTGTCTAGGCAGATGCAGTTTTCTGCCCTAGGATTTGTATAGATTATGCATCCACACACCCCATGCTGCAGGTGGTTCTCTGCAGAGTGGAATGTTATATTTCCTAAGATGAGCTGTCAACATATTTATTTGTAATAGCCTCAATAACAAGCACAGAAAGAAGAACGAGTAAAACTTGTGTCTGGTGTCAGGAATACGTGCTCTACAGTCTAATTCCAGGCTGTGATTCCAACTCCCTCTTTTGCAAGAAATTTGCTCTTGTCTTCATTTCCACCTATAGCTCATCAGTTCATGTGTCCGATTCTAGAAATCAAAGGTTTTAATTCCCAGTCCCCAACTGTTTCTGTAAAACTATTTGCTGAAAGCCTTGATGATGGAAAGAAATATAAAGAACAGTTGATATAAGAGGGTTTTCAAGTGCTTTTGAGACACATAAAAAAACTAATAAGATTTCAAAACAGAAAGCAAATATAATGAGACTTAAGTAGCCAATTCTTTGAGTTCCCTGTTCCCTGTTCTTTGCCTGGAAAACAAGAAAGAAATGTTAAGTACATAAAACACATAGCTCTCTTTTAATCAAAAGCGGCAAAGAAAAGCTTTTGAAGTGTCTTTATTCCCTGTTCTCTTCTCTTTTGCTCTTTTTGCCTCTCTTGTATGTGCTCTCTTATGTCATAAAAAAAAAAAGAGCTCTGGTCCCTTCATCTTTTATGCTATTTCACCTTGACTTCAAGTTACAATGAACTAATTTGATCATTCCTGTTTAACATTAAAACCCTAGTGTTCTTGTTACTAGGTGGATTTTTTACAGAACACATTCTTCTCTCTGTACTTCAAGGTGTCCGCTCTTACCAACCACTGTGTGCCCACCACAACAGCCATGAACTGGGGGCATCATGTTGTCTCACCATTCTTCCCTGGGAAGGTCAATGCCCAGAACTGTGGTTAATGGCAAACCAAGATAAATCCCACCATCATACTTTGCTTCTGTTTCCCCTTCTGCCCTTTCATTTCTTTACGCTGAAGTCCCACTGTAGTAGGAAGCATCTTGTGTGGTTTGAGTTTTGCCTGGCCTGGTGGGCTCTGAGGTCAGCCAGGCTCGTGGACCTCTAACTGACTAGATGTTCCTAGCTCCTCAAATCCTTTTTTATCCTCTTGAAAGCTGAGGGAGGAAAATAGGGAAAAGAACTGGCTGAAATTTGAGCTTTGGCTTTTCTTCCCTCCTCCTGCTGGATAGATATCCCCCTTGGACAGAAGCAGGCTCTGAGTAATGAGGACCATAGTTCAGAGGATTTGTTAATGTCTTGCAATGACAAGTTTGACTTATATCTCAAGTTCCTCTTGTTCTCTCACTTACCCAGCTGCTCTATGCCTGCAGACTAGCACGGCCTCCTAAGCTTGTCTTGCAGCACCAAAAACAGCCCATGCAAGATAAGGTCTTCAACACTTGCCTGACTCAGATCACTGGACAAAGGCATGCCAGCCTGCCAGGCTCATTTGTTATTTTGGAAATGACCTGCCACGGTTTCTGCACCACTAATTGGCCATGATCCATTTTCTGTTATATATATTCATCTCCTATTTCTGCTGCCTGGTCCAAGAGATGCCAAGTGCATCATTTAGTGCACAGTACTTCGAGCTCGGACTTACTGGGTAGGATATTAGACAGAGATTTTGATTAGATTTGACATCAGGATCTCTTTGTGATAATCTCTGCAATTGTTCTCTCCAAACCATCTTACTGCCTACAGTGACGACACTTCTGGAGTGAAATGCTGGAAGAAAATATATACAACTCAAGGCAAAAGAGTTCCGTCAGAGATGGCTTTAGCCCAAGGACTTATGCAAAACAGGTTTGTAATGTTTCAAATTTGTATTTTTTCTTTCTTTTCAAGGAGGAAAAAGGCAACAGTTGATACTGCCATGAAGCTGCAAGCCTGAAAGATGCAGGAATGGAAACTTCAATGTCTTTAACAATGCTAATTCATGCCTGTGGACCTGTGAACCATTTTTGCAATCAAAAGCTTATGAAATGCATTGCAGTGGGCTGAATAGTGTAAGTCCAACATAAGAAATCCCTCCTAAAATAAATGAGATGTTTTTCTTATCAGGTTTGCAGGATTTGGTACTACTTGAAGAACTACTTTTCTTCACCTCTAAAGACCCTCATTGATGGGTTCCTCTTCTTTATCTGCTTCTCTGGAAGATCGCTGTTCTAGTTGGATGATGCTATGCTGTGTGTATGATTGAGAGCTGTAAAGTAAGAGCCTGTGCATGTGCCTGAGCTTGGCTCACACAGCACACAGCACACGGCTCTACCATCATCCCCATGCCCAGACCTGCCACTTCATGATCCACTTCTGGTGATAATACAGGCTTCCCAGACAGAAACTGCTGCCCCTAATTTTCAAGGAAATTCTGGGACTGACTTGAGGTTTACTCTCAGATAAAAGTAGAAATGCTCAAACATTTTGTTCTGTACTTGCTTCGCCTGTCTAATCACAAAGAAATTACTACTGTGGTAGCTGTATGGCCCTCTCAGAAGCCAAAATCCTTATTAACTCACTCTATTGCTAAAATTAAGGTAGCAAAACTAACAAATAACCTGTTATCTCCTCCAGGTCCATCATGTCCCCAGTTTAGCAAGAAAAAGCAAAGGAACAAGAGAGTAGAGGATAATTCCAATGGGGAAAGCAATTAGCCTTTGCATGAGTGGCTTTTAGGCCTGAGCATATGCATTAGACATATTAATTTCCTCAAACTGTATATTTTCATGGCTCTTTCCCCTATGGCTTACATGTATGTGTTAGAATCAGTTCTGTCTTATCATCATTGCCATGGTTACCTTATCATTATTGTATGTATGTGTTGCTGTACTATTGCAGATGTCTTACCAAAGTTCCCTAAAGCAAAATGATCCCAGAACTTACTCTGCACACATCCCAAACTGCTAAGCATTTGTATCTTTTATGATCTGTTTCACAGCTAAAACAAAGTTGGCTTGAACATCTCTGCTGAAATAAAGCAGAGAACAAATTACTCCATACATCACCTTTACCATAAACCAATTCCTTACATCAAATGCAAAAAACCCCTTCTACTTAAGTGGACTTCTCAGCAGCCTGATTTGCCTTTACTTCCATTACTACATTGCTAAAAATCACAGGATTGTTGATGTCTGCAGCAGGGAAGACATGTCAGTCTCTGAAATGAGGCTGTCATGATATAGCAAACACAGAGGTCATTATAGCAGGGTAGAGCACATCTCAAAGGCTAGGACAGAGAAAAGTTTGTGTTTGGGATGAAAAAATCTTTGCTGGGGGCATGATGCTACAGGGCTACAAAAATTGTCAGAAAGATGGAACACCTCTCCTATGATGATAGACTGAGAGAGCTGGAGTTGTTCAGGCCAGAGAAGACTTTGGGTAGACCTTGTTGTGGCTTTTAAATGCTTAAAAGGAGCTTATAGGAAAGATGGCAAAAGACTTTTTAGTAGGACCTATAGCAATAGGACAAGGAGTATTGTTTTTAAACTAAAAGAGGGTAGATTCAGACTAGATATAGGAAAGAAGTATTTTATGATGAGGGCAGCGAAGCACTGAAACGGGTTGCCCAGAGAGGTTGTAGATGCCCCATCCCTGGAAACGCTTAAGGATAGGTTGGATAGGTCTCTGAGCAACCTGATCTAGTGGAAGATGTCCCTTCTTATTGCAGGAGGGGTTGGACTAGATGACCTCTAAAGATCCCTTATAACTCAAACCCTTCTATGATTCTATGCGGTCTTTCAGAATAGAATTGGGGAAACCCAGATGTTAACATCTGGTTTTAATCCAAACTCTGTATTAACTTCCAATGGACAAATGAATGCAGAACTCTCATCCTAAAGAGTAACTCAGCTCAGCACTAACAACCAGATTTTTCATGCTATTTATCCTTATTATAACAACTGCTCCTTACTACATACACAAGCAGAGGCTTTGAATATGTTGTGATAATGAATGCCATTATGATGTTAGAGTACAATGGTGTGAAGAAAGTGATTCATCACTGGTAAGAGACAAACAAACAAATTTATTGGATGATACATTGCCTAGATGCACGATTCTAAGTTTATAAGCAAGAGGTTATGTATTGTTCCACGGCTGTAATCTAGTATTACCAAACTAGAGAATACCAAATACATTTAAGATTTTTATAATAATTCCCACGATAAGAGGAATGAAATCTTAAATAAATAGAAGTAAATAGCAGAACCTCTAAGTGGAAAGGATATAGTAGTAGTAATTGTAGCAGTGAAACTTTTCTGTTTAAGTTAAGGATGACTCACAATTTGTCAGTAAGTGCAGCTAACTGACCATCTTTTTAAGTGGAAGTGGAAACTGGGACACAAGGTCATAATGATACAGCAAATACAGAGATCATCATACTTTTTAGCTAGAGACAAATAAGGCAACACTTGTCTTGTCACATGTTCAAATTACACATCACTACCCCAGACTGACAGTGATCCCATCACTCCACTATACCTGCAGTTATGGGCCATGGAAAGAACTACTATTACTTGGTAAAATTTTCATAACTCTTTATAGATATTGCTCTATCCTCTGCTACACCCAGGAGGTTTTGTCTGAATGTTTGTTGCTTTGAGATGCCTCAAAGATGCCTGGTTTGCTGGAAAGGCCCAGATGAATGATTGCTAACCTGGGGACATCTTGACATTGGAAGCAGGTTTTCATTTCAGGGAGATGCAGAGACAACAGGGCTCAGGCTGCCAGCTGGGCTCTCCTGGGCAAGAAGGGGCATCTCTTGGGATTGAGTGTGTGTGAATGGATTTTTCCTAACAGAAACAACCTTCTGGCTCTAAAAAATTTAGATTCTTGGTGTCAGGTATTTGTCTTTTTTTTCACCATCCATCTGGGAAATGCAGATTGTGTTCATTACGCCAAACAACTTTCAAGGGTCTGTGCTGCCTGGAAAACTGCACTGAAGTTCAAGACAGGTTGTCCTGTCCCTATAGCAGAAACTGTATTCCCCAGCTGGTGACATGCTTTCCTTTCTTCAGGCTTTACTGCAGTGAGTCCAGAAAAAGGACAAAAAGATGATTCTCAAACTCACTCCAGTATGTCAATGTATCTTGTGTACTGGAGACACCAGACCTGGACCCAGAACTCCAGATATCTCACCAGGGCTGAGAAGAGAGGAAGAATCAGCTCCCTCAATATGCTGGCAATGCTCTTCATAATGCACCCCAGGATACTGTTGGGGTTTTTTGCCACAAGGGCACATTGCTGCCTCATGTTCAGCTCAGTGTCTACCAGGACCTCCAGGTCCTTCTCAGCAAAGATTCTTTCCAGTTGATCAGCTCCTCTCCTATACTGGTGCCTGGGATTGTTCATCCTCAGGGGCAGGACTTCACTTTTCCGCTTGTTGAAATTCATATGCTTCCTGTTAGCCCATTTTTCTAGCCTCTGTAGGTCCCTCAGAATGTTACCACACCTCTAGGATGTATCGTCCACTCTCCCTAGTTTCCTATTGTCTGTGAAATTACTGAGGGTGCACTGCTTCCCATCATCCAGGTTTCTAATGAAGATGTTAACCAGTACTGGCCCCAGTACAGACCCGTGGGGTGCACCACTAGTCAATTCCCTACATTTGACCCCATTGTTCAGACAGTTTTCAATCCACCTCATCAGCTTGACAGTGTTTGTTAATTCCTGCTAGTCCTAAGGAGTTACCTAATGGAGCCTGTGAGATGGGACTACTGTGCAGGTCCCTCTCCTTTTCCGGCTGAGTCCAGGCATTCATGAGATAGACTGGTGACTAACATGCAGCCTGTCCTGATTGTTTAGGAAAGTACAGTTTGTAACCGGAATTGAAGAGGTCTGGTGAATCCCACAACATAATAACTGAGTTAAATGTAAATTATTTCATCATTTGTGAAATTTCAAAGATGCATGTGCTCTTACAAACAAATTGAAATTAAAAAAACCTGGTTTTCCTTGGGTGCTACTGGGTTTTTCCAATGCCTGCTGCTTTGCACCGTCTGTGTACAGGGTTGAGTTCTGAGATCAGCACCAGATGGTGGCTGGGTGCTCTCCTTTTCTCAACATCCATAGGATGCCCAGCTAGCAGGAAGTGGATGCAGCCCCCAGCAATACAAGACAGAAGAGAAGAAGCAGGTTGCTCAGCAGGGCTGGTGGCAGAGTTGGCCCTGACCCTCAGGTATGGTCTAGCAGAGAGGCATGAAGATCCTACACAATCAAACTCTTTAAAGTCTATAGAAAAATGTCAACTGCCCCATGCCTGAAAGTCACTCAAGGGGCCTTGCTTATTATGGTTATTATTACGTTTGTTATGGTAAGATGTTATAGCATAGTTTTGTATGATATGAGTTCAGTTGTTAAAAATTACTTTAAAATGCAAAATGCTGAGCCTGGTTCTCATCTCTCCACCTTCTCCAATCAATAACATCAAGGAAACATGTGAGGCCATCTCAGAATGGCAACGTGCAGCACCAGTAACAATGATGTGGAAATTAGTCTGAGGTTCACAAACATTTGAATGCATTGGTGCTTTTGCCTTGGAACTTGTTTTTTAATCACCTTCAGCTTCATAAAATTATTTGTGGTACTTATTTAGATTATCTCCACTTGGTCATTCCAGGAGTATGTATTCCATAGAAAGGAAGGGATGGAAATTCACCTAAAATGCTGCATGGAATCTAGAATCATGGTTGTCCATTTGGGAAAAAAAAAACGTTGCTCATCTCTATTAAAAGATATGAAAGGAAAAATAATTTTGCTGAGTCAGGTTTCATTTTAAAGAACAACTTTTTGTGTGGAAATAGATTTTGAATTAGCCAAGGTTGATGTTTCATGGTGCCACTGTGCCTGTACCGCTGAGTCCTGCAGACACACTCAGGTTTAACCCATGGCTGCAGCTCCTCAAGATGGCCAGCAGTGGCAGCAGCTCAGCACGGCATGTTGGAGCTGTGGTCTGTGCAGATCTTACTTCCTCATTAAAAATTAAGGTAGCTCTATTTTGCTGCACCTTAAATAAATCAGTGACCCTGAATTTTCTGGCATATCCCCAGATGTGGTCTTCTGTGGGAAAAATTTTGGGTCCTTCTTCTGTTCATTAAAAATAAAAGAGAAAAAATGGTATCACTGAGGATAATAGCATTTGTCAGCTCCAGTTGCAGGTTGCTTAGCTCAGCTGAATAATGTCTGCCAAATGGTAAACTTGAAAGATTCTTTTTCCCTCATCTCCTTTAAAAATCCTGTGTCACTTAAAAATCACAGGTCGAAAACGATCATCTTGGCTCTCTACGTTGGCCCCTTACCTTTACAGAATACCGTATTATATTATTTTGACTGTTGCCTTTTCTAACATGGTCATACATATCCAGAGCTTTTGATTTGGACAAATGGTGGCCTTACTACACTATTGCCAAATTATCCTTATTAACTTATTCTTGAATTTCCAGGTTTTGCTTTCACTTTTCTTACTTCCAGCAAAAGTTGTTCCTAAAACTGTAGATGAAACACAGGAGCTTCTGACAAAAGAAGCATAATAGCCAGAGGGAGGGGGGAATGCATAGGGCAACTTCTGCCCTGCTTGGTTAAGCAGAACTTCCACTGACATCCTGAAACAGATGAGGTCCTGATAAAAACAGTCATGATTGACTGTTGTGCTATCTGGCTGCATTCTAGACTTTTAAATGAATTTGAAAACTGCCAGGCATCTAATCTTTTCCAAAGGAACAGCTAAGAGAGAAAAGAATTATGCCATGCAGTTTTGAGGCTAACAGAGTACAGTAAATGAAATCCTGATCAAGCACAGTGTCAGTGTAGGAGACATCTATATTACCCACTGTTGCCTACCCAAAAGCCTTAGGTAGTACTTTACATTCCTGAGGGCGTTATGGAAGATGGGTGGGATGGACTGGTCTGTGAAACATCTGTTTCTGCCTGGTAGCAACAGGAGTCTCGAAGAACTAGGTTAGAACTGGCACTTTTCAGGGTCAAAATCTCGGAGAAATTAATCCCAGCACTAATTTAATTTATGATAAAAAAGAAACAAAGGACCATGATTGTTTGCTACTGATGGAAACATCCAGGTTTTTGAGAAGCTCCTAAATCACTGCTTGAGATCAGTAATATTTTGTGGCAATCATTTTCAGGAGCTGAACATGTAGGTGCGAAACAGGAGAGTCCTGTACCAGCTTGATCAAAGTCTCTTCCTACACCCACATTATCCTTCAGCTGTGAGTGAGGCCGAACTAGGTGAATTCCACAGTGCTTCGGCTGCTCCACAGCTGTATTTTAGCCACCTCTCAGCTTGCTTCACTCCCTCTATATAAGGTTTCTGACACCATGGGCCAAGTCTCCTTTTCTTCATATTGAGTCAAGGTAGGGGGGAGGGGGCAGGATGCAAACAAACAGTCAGGGTCAGATACTTCTTCCTTTTTCCTCTGAAGGCCTAATCCAGACATGATTGACATCAGTGGAGAAGTTCAGGGCTAACTTCATCAGACCTTGATTCAAGAGTTATCCTGCTGAAGGACAGGGGAACAGTACATTTGTGTGGGATGCATATCTGTGACACCAAAAGAATAAGTCCCATTATCTGTCATCTTGTACTCCAAGGAGATGGTTTCTTTTCCAACAAAATATTAAATTCTTTGAGTAAAAAAAATTCTGCCACCAGATCTTTGCATCTAAAAGTATTTGCAAAAGGATTAATTTTAAAACCAGAGAGAACTATTATTCTGACCTCTTATTTTGAGGGGAGTGCACAAGGTAGATTACAGTCTTGTTATTGCTTGATCAAACAATGCATTTGGGAAAAAGGTTTGTTGGGAAAAAGGTTTTCCAAAACACAGAAAAGTATCTTTTCATAACACAGTGTCAGACCTTTTGATGAATTACAGTATGTCACCAAACTGTGATTCCTCTTGCTCAGACCATGAAATGTGTTTGCATACATTGTGTAGGTTTAATATTTCCTCATAATATAGCTGTATGGAAAAGAAAAAACAAACCCATCACCAAAATGAAACAAAACAAGCAAAGAATAAACATTTGTACTGTCTGTGAGAGCAGTTAAGATCACATTAATCTAGTGTAATTCCATTCACATTTCCATAAATAAAAGGTAATTTATCTTTTGAATAAAAGTGGTTTGTGCTCATGAAAACAAAACATGCCCATATGTGTCTCAGAAGACTAGATAGACAGAGAAGATAAAAGGTACAGGATGGAGTGAAAGCTGCCCATGAGAAGTAGAGAGCACCCCTGTGTGTTGCATTCTCTTCAGCAGATTCACAAAGGCTTTCTGGTCATGGTCAGCCAAGCTCCAGTGGGATTTGCCTCACTCAACTGAGAGGTCTGCACATCAGCAAAAGTTAGGTGAATACTGGAGCTGAGCATCCGAGGGTCTCAGTATGAATAGGAGAAAAGAATCAACCACTCTAGAGGCTGATTCATGCATCCTAAGTTTAAAAGAGCTGAAAGAATCACAGTCAACATTATCTGCTTGTCCCCACTGATCACTGCACAAAATCTGCGATATGGAAAGGAGATGTTTTCCCACTTCAAAGCCAGTTGGTTGAGGCATCCCAGCAGCTTTAAGCTATATCCTCAGCCATGGAGAGCCTAGGAGCTTAAGTCAGGTTTCTAAGGATTTTGTGTATGAATAACAGGTAATTTGGAGCTAAAGCATGATTAAGAGCCCTAGGTGGGTGTGCAGTGTGGTGATAACTTCAGATAGACTTTATTACCTTACTACTTGGATATCTCCTTGATTAATTCCTGCAGCTTCTGCACTTGTATTTGCTGCAGACGATCTGCCCCACTATATTTCTCTGAAGTATGCTTTTTTATTTAGGCACCAGGAACACCGGCAGCATTTTCCTTAGCAAAATTTGAGACCGATTTGTTCAGCCGCAATACTGCCCAAAGAGGTTGCCTGTCTTGTAGCCTTTGCCCCAGGCCATGCAGTGGTTTGCTCCCCTTCTGTTTCCAGGCTCTAGCTTCTTGAAGGATTTCTTGTTGTCTTTCTACCTCTGACTCACTGCCCCAGAGTATGCCCTCAAATATTCACTTTTAAACCTTCACACTATGTGCCCTGATTGTCACACGAGCCCAAAATTTTGGTCAGCTACTGTTGAGTAAAGGGGCATTTAATCAACACGTCTTTCAGCCCTCATGAAAAGTTGTTGCTCTTTCCAGTTGTTTCAGCAAGGGTTTGGGGTTAGACAGGCTCCCTAGGAACCACTCAAACTTCCTCATAACAGTAAAATACCAAATCCTTTCCTGAGCTTTACAGACTTCCTGGTGTCAGCAATGTTTCAGCATGTGTAATGAACCACGCTAACATATACTATTAATTTTGCAGCCCTTTTACCTCTTCCATCTAACCCTTCCTTTGTTTGCCATGCTTACCTGTCCTATGATGCTTAAACACAGGAAGAAATCTCCTTAGGTCAGGGACCTGTCAATCAGTTAATGTCTCCAAAGTGCAGCACACTTTTAACAGGATTGTATTAATAATGAATCACATTTGCTTTTCAGATGTGCAAACACTTATTTGAGTTTTCCTTTCTGCATGTCAGAGAGGGTAGGGACTCACTACATCCAAAGGGCAAAAAGCCACTACTATGATGGCAATGTCAGCTGCTGTAGCCCAGCTGTGACAGGAAGAACAGAATCAACCTCCCGTTTAGTAGCAGCAACATTTTGTCATAGCAGCCCCTCCACAGCTGCAGGCAAAGCAAGGCATTAAAATGGACACCGAGCCAACATGTCCAGTTTTACTGCAGTGGTACTTAGATACCCAAGTTGCACTACATCAAAGGGAAGACAGTTATCAGCATGGATGTTTTTCCCGAGGTAAGACAACTCCTATTCCTTTCCCTTTCCTTTCAGAATTTAAAGAACTCAGGCAAGAGCTCACTTCAAAGACAGGTGGGTGAGAAAACAGAGGGAATATTGACTTTTAAACTAGCTTCTTACCTCTATAGGATTAAGGAAGTGGGGTAGGTAGGTGGTCACCTTGTCTTCCTCATAATTTTCCTCTTCTCCTGAGCACTGACTACTTTTCATTTTATCTCCTTAGAGGAGATTGGCATGGCAACACAGGGGGAAGGAAGAAAGCAAGAAAAATCAGCCCCATGGGCCTTCCTGCAATATGGTCTGAGGCACCCTTGCCCTTCCTCTTTATCACCATGCCCCAGCGCAGCTCCAGCTTCAATGCAAGTGATGGACAGGTGGTTAAGGCACAGTCAGACCAGGGTAGTGTCCCCAGGGAACAGGGCTGAGAGGGTTCATAGGGTTGCAGAGCTGAACATGGTTACATCTGGGAAATGTACATGTCCCCCCTGAGTCAGATGGAAGCAATAGTTTTCCATTGACATTATTAAGAACCACAGCAGACTCCTGCTCTGTTCACTGTATTTGTTGGCACTTCCATTTCAGTTGCATTCTTAGATGACCTTGTCTATTCACTTTTGGGACCCAGCCAGCACCTCTCTTGGCAGTTACGCATTCTCCATAACACAAACTGCTTTTATTTTAGTTCAAGTGATTTGTATTTCATTATAAATCCATTACTTTTTTGTTAAGCAGCTGGTTTTTCTCTTTGAGTCACATTTTCTATGCATGCTATGGGTCAGCCTCCCACCATCCCCAGAGTGCTGGCTTGGGTAGCCCAAGTGGGTAACTATTCCTATGAGTGGAGAGGATTTCCAAAAGAGATGAGGCAGGCAAGTGCTTGCAATGAGCCAGCTATGGACTTTGGACATCCAATCTTGTAATTCTTCCTGCCCTCAGCTACCTTCAGAGGCTCGACAACCTGCTGCCAGCTCTTCTCCTGTCTCCTCATCCTGCTGGTCATGCAATATGGGAGCTCTCTGATGCAGCGATTTCATGAAAACTAGAGAAGTCACCGTTAGGAGTCAGACATTAGATGCTGCCTGGCTGCAGCTCAGCTGACTACGACCTGCATTTCAGCAATGTCATATCTCCTTTTGTATTGCCTGTCATGATTTCTACAATGTGTACATGAGCATGTTGTGAGCAGGAAATAAACTCTTCATCCACGCGTGTTTACTAAAGCTTTAGAACTCACCTCCCCATACACTATCAAGAGATTTAAAAAAATGGGCATCAAGTATAAAGATGTGAAAACAGTCACCTGATCTAGAAAAGGTTTAAGCTCTCCCTGCTCTTTCAGCCCCTGAAACAGCCTGAAAATTGACTGACCTTGCAGTGCGTGTTAGTTAACAAACAGGCTTTGCTGGCTCAGGCAGGAAAGGGAGCTCTTGAGTATAGTTTCTCAGCCACAGGTTCCTGCCCTCACCTTCCAGAGGTACAAACCCAGCACTGTTGGTAGCTGCATCTCAGCTGATAGTAGCTGCTCTGACAAAACATTGTGGGTAATATTTTTCATATGATTTTCCTTCTCATACATCCCAATACTGTATTTGTCTTTTCTTAATTATGGCTTTTTATTAACTACTCATTCTTATCTCTTCACGAGCGATTACCCCAGGTTCTTTTCCTGCACTGCTCTTGTCCACTCATGGATACCCTGTTTTCTATTTGCACTTGCAATTCTCTTAACTTTGCTGTTCCTATATTTGTTACATTTCAGTCCTTCCTCACAGCTCCTCTAATTCATGCAGGTCATTGTAGTAGCTCCTAGATTATTAATTACTATGCCAGACTGTTGGGTCATCTCTGTATTAATATTTCTTCCACTCCTTCCTATAGATTTCTCTTAAATATCTTAAGAAACACCAGGCCTCTGAGAGATGCCTGGGAAGCCTATCCCTTAGGTGGGGATGAGGAATGGGGAAGCGATGTTAAGAGATGAGAGATGTGAGCTGCAGAATTCAATCAGACATATTGGTTAGTGAAACCACTTTCAAGGAGGTAGGACAGAGGAGACAAGCAGGCATATCACCAAGAGATACAGTGAGATGCTGATGGAAAGGGGTGGGAAAGAGGGTTCGTTGGTATTATTCTGACCCTTCCATAAAAATATATTTCATTGACTTGATAAGAGCAAAAATGTCGAAAAAGCTTCTGTTTGTGAAAGGTAGGTCTGGTCAGCCTTGGACATCCCTTGGACAGTCAGCACTGTGCCAGCAGGTCCCTAGCCACAGAGTCGGGTATGTGTCTTGATGGTGTGATGAGCCCTATTCCTCTGGGGAGGGGACACGGCCAGGCTCACCCCCTAGAAGAAAGGGAGGGTAGGACAAAGCAGTATTCCTATGGGAGAGGAGGAGAGGCTGGGCCAGGGAGCGCTGATGGCAGCTCACAGCAAGATGCTCTCAGCCTGCCTGGTGCTCAGCCACAGCCGCAGCCCCACTCTGTGGTGAGCCCTGCCACAGTTGTTGCAGGCAGCAGTTGCTGCTGCTCTCTGCTTAATATCCTGCTTTGGTTTTCCTGTGAAGCCAGCCACCAACCACTCAAGGCCTTCTGACTTATTGCCTTTTGCTGTGAGCAGCCCTGCTCTTTTATTGTATAAAGCCCTTTCTTGTTGCATACATTTTCTGTAAAGGTCATGCAAAAACAACCTCAAGAGAGACCCAGGAAAACACGGCTTATGAATTTGAGGGAAGATATGGAGAAAATTGCAGTCAGTTGGCACATATATAACTGCTTAGGAATCAGTTAGAGAGAAGAATAAAAGCTCCGTGGTGCAAAAAGGTTAAGATAGAAAAGAAGCAGAAAGAGTGGAGAGACATAATTGTCCTCTGAGGGCATTTTCAGTGCAGGCACACCTTCGCCCAGTTGTTCAAGCTATCAGTTTTGTTGCGCCTTCAGACCCTCCCATCCTAGGAGCAACAACTGGGAACTGAATCACTTTGAAAAAGCTGAGAAGGTTTCTTCAGCCAGCAGGTCTTCTCTGACCCAAGCATTTGCACCATATCCAGCTAGTAGCACCCAACAAACAGAACTCAAAGGTATAAAAGACGTATGAACAGGTGTCC